>NW_026894741.1:0-85992 GCF_032452875.1 Bos javanicus | reverse complement strand
CTGATCATGCACTGTTCACGTGGCTGATCATACACTGATCACGTGATGATCATGCACTGATCACGTGGCTATCATGCACTGATCACGTGGCTGATCATACACTGATCACGTGACTCATGCACACATCACGTACTGATCATGCACTGCCTGATGTTGTTGCTCAGAACATCACGAGCAACCATATACTGATCACGTGGCTGATCATGCACTGATCACGTGGCTGATCATGCACTGATCACGTGACTGATCATGCACTGATCACGGATGATCATGCACTGATCACGTGGCTATCATGCACTGATCACGTGGCTGATCAATGCACCATCAATGAGCAATCATGCACTGATCACGTGACTGATCATGCACTGATCACGAATTGGATCATGCACTGATCACGTGGCTGATCATGCACTGATCACGTGGCTGATCACACATGTATCACGTGACTGATCATGCACTGATCACGTGGCTGATCATGCACTGATCACGTGGCTCTCATGCACTGATCACGTGGCTATCATGCACTGATCATGGGCTGGATATGCACTGATCACATGACTGATCATGCACTGATCACGTGGCTGATCATGCACTGATCACGTGGCTATCATGCACTGATCACGTGGCTGATCATGCAATGATCACGTAGCTACCATGTACTGGTCACGTGACTGATCATGCACTGATCACGTAATTGATCATGCACTGATCATGTGGCTGATCATGCACTGATCACGCACTGATCACGTGGCTGGCACTGATCACGTGACTGATCATGCACTGATCACGTGGCTGATCATGCACTGATCACGTGACTGATCATGCACTGATCACGTGGCTGATCATGCACTGATCACGTGACTGATCATGCACTGATCACGTGACTGATCATGCACTGATCACGTGGCTATCATGCACTGCTCACGTGGCTGATCATGCAATGATCACTACTACCATGTACTGGTCACATGACTGATCATGCACTGATCACGTGACTGATCATGCAGTGATCACGTGGCTATCATGAACTATCACGTGGCTGATCATGCAATGATCATGTAGCTACCATGTACAGGTCACGAATGATCATACACCCATCAGGTGACTGATCATGCACTGATCACGTGGCTATCATGCACTGATCACGAGACTGATCATGCACTGATCACGCCTATATCATGCACTGATCACATGACTGCCCGTGCACTGATCACGCGGATGATCATACACTAATCTGTGACAGATCATGCACTGATCACGTGGCTGATCATGCACTGATACTGTGACTGAGCATGGACTGATCACATGACTATCATGTAGTGATCACGTGACTTAATGGCGCTGATCATGTGACTGATCATGCGCTGATCATGTTTGCTATCATACACTGATCATGTGCCTCTGGAGGCAATAAACAAAGAGCTGAGTAGGCACGAATCAAACAGTCAGCAGGCAATAATCATGGAACTCAGCTGTGAGGAATCATGCTGCTCAGCTGGCAATAATCAAGCAGCTGAGCAGGCAGGAATTACGCAGCACAGCTGGCAATTGTCAAGCAGATGACAGGCAGGAATCGTGCAGCTCAGCTGGCAATTGTCAAGCAGATGAGCAGACAGTAATCACGCAGCTCAGCAGGCCCAGATCACGTGACTGAGCATGCACTGTTCACGTGGCTGATCATGCACTGATCACGTGACTGATCATGCACTGATCACGTGGCTACATGCACTGATCACGTGGCTGACTGGCGCACCCATCACGTCAGGAACTATATCACCACGCGGATCGATCATGTACTGATCATGCAACTGATCATGCACTGATCACGTGGCTGATCATGCACTGATCACGTGGCTGATCACACATGTATCACGCTGATCATGCACTGATCACGTACTCATGCACTGATCACGTGGCTGATCATGCACTGACACGTGGATATCATGCACTGATCACGTGGCTGATCATGCACTGATTACATGACTGATCATGCACTGATCACGTGGCTGATCATGCACTGATCACGTGGTTATTATGCACTGATCACGTTGATCATGCACTGATCATGATGCTCATGTACTGATCACGTGACTGATCATGCACTGATCACGTAATTGATCATGCACCGATCATGTGGCTGATCATGCACTGATCACGTGGCTGATCATGCACTGATCACATAACTGATCATGCACTGATCACGTGACTGATCATGCACTGATCACGTGGCTATCATGCACTGATCACGTGGCTGATCATACACTGATCACGTGACTGATCATGCACTGATCACGTGGCTGATCATGCACTGATCACGTGACTGATCATGCACTGATCACGTGTCTGATCATGCACTGATCACGTGGCTATCATGCACTGCTCACGTGGCTGATCATGCCATGATCACGCAGCTACCATGTACTGGTCACATGACTGATCATGCACTGATCACGTGACTGATCATGCAGTGATCACGTGGCTATCAAGAACTACTCACGTGGCTGATCATGCAATGATCATGTAGCTACTATGTACAGGTCACGTGAATGATCATACACCCATCAGGTGACTGATCATGCACTGATCACGTGGCTATCATGCACTGATCACGAGACTGATCATGCACTGTTCACGTCTATATCATGCACTGATCACATGACTGCCCATGCACTGATCACGTGGATGATCATACACTAATCTTGTGACAGATCATGCACTGATCACGTGGCTGATCATGCACTGATACCGTGACTGAGCATGGACTGATCACATGACTATCATGTAGTGATCACGTGACTTAATGGCGCTGATCATGTGACTGATCATGCGCTGATCATGTTTGCTATCATACACTGATCATGTGCCTCTGGAGGCAATAAACAAAGAGCTGAGTAGGCACGAATCAAACAGTCAGCAGGCAATAATCATGGAACTCAGGTGTGAGGAATCATGCTGCTCAGCTGGCAATAATCAAGCAGCTGAGCAGGCAGGAATTACGCAGCACAGCTGGCAATTGTCAAGCAGATGACAGGCAGGAATCGTGCAGCTCAGCTGGCACTTGTCAAGCAGATGAGCAGACAGTAATCACGCAGCTCAGCAGGCCCAGATCACGTGACTGAGCATGCACTGTTCACGTGGCTGATCATACACTGATCACGTGATGATCATGCACTGATCACTTGGATATCATGCACTGATCACGTGGCTGATCATACACTGTTCACGTGTTTGACCATGCACTGATCACGTGGCTGATCATACACTGCTCACGTAACTGATCATGCACTGATCACGTGGCTATCATGCACTGATCACGTGGCTGAACATGCACTGTTCACGTGGCTGATCACACACCTGTAACGTGACATATCATGCACTGATCACGTGGCACTCATGCACTGATCACGTGGTTGATCATACTCTTCTCACTTAACTCATGCACACATCACGTAGCTATCATGCACTGCTCACGTGGCTCGTCATGAATGATCACGTAGCTACCATATACTGGTCACGTGACTGATCATGCACAGATCACGTAAATGATCATGCCACGCGACTGATCATGTACTGATCACGTGACTGATCATGCACTGATCACGTGCTATCATGTTCTGCTCACGTGGTTGATCATGCAACGATCACGTAGCAACCATGTACTCATTACGTGACTGATCATGCACTGATCACTTAATTGATCCTGCACTGATCACGTGACTCATCATGCACTGATCACGTGGCTGATCACACATGTATCACGTGACTGATCATGCACTGATCACGTGGCTATCATGCACTGATCACGTGGCTGTCATGCACTGATCACGTGGCTGATCATGCAATGATCACGAGTTACCATGTACTGGTCACGTGACTGATCATGCACTGATCACGTAACTGATCATGCACTGATCACGTGGTTGATCATGCACTGATCACGTGGCTGATCATGCACTGATCACGTGACTGATCATGCACTGATCACGTGGCTGATCATGCACTGATCACGTGGCTGATCATGCACTGATCACGTGGCTGATCATGCACTGATCACGTGACTGATCATGCACTGATCACGTGACTGATCATGCACTGATCACGTGGCTATCATGCACTGATCACGTGGCTGATCATGCATGATCACGCAGCTGACCATGTATCATGCATGACTGATCATGCACTGATCACGTGACTGATCATGCACTGATCACGTGGCTATCATGCACTGATCACGTGGCTGATCATGCACTGATCACGTAGCTACCATGCACTGGTCACGTGAATGATCATGCACCGATCACGTGATTGATCATGCACTGATCACGTGGCTATCATGCACTGATCACGCGACTGATCATGCACTGATCACGTCTATATCATGCACTGATCACATGACTGATCATGCACTGATCACGTGGATGATCATACACTGATCATGTGACTGATCATGCACTGATCACGTGGCTGATCATGCACTGATCACGTGACTGATCATGCACTGATCACGTGACTGATCATGCACTGATCACGTGGCTATCATGCACTGATCACGTGGCTGATCATGCCATGATCACGCAGCTATCATGCACTGGTCACATGACTGATCATGCACTGATCACGTGACTGATCATGCACTGATCACGTGACTATCATGCACTATCACGTGGCTGATCATGCAATGATCATGGCTACCATGTACAGGTCACGTGAATGATCATACACCTATCAGGTGACTGATCATGCACTGATCACGTGGCTATCATGCACTGATCACGTGACTGATCATGCACTGATCACGTCTATATCATGCACTGATCACATGACTGCCCATGCACTGATCACGTGGATGATCATACACTAATCTTGTGACAGATCATGCACTGATCACGTGGCTGATCATGCACTGATACCGTGACTGAGCATGGACTGATCACATGACTATCATGTAGTGATCACGTGACTTAATGGCGCTGATCATGTGACTGATCATGCGCTGATCATGTTTGCTATCATACACTGATCATGTGCTCTGGAGGCAATAAACAAAGAGCTGAGTAGGCACGAATCAAACAGTCAGCAGGCAATAATCATGAACTCAGGTGTGAGGAATCATGCTGCTCAGCTGGCAATAATCAAGCAGCTGAGCAGGCAGGAATTACGCAGCACAGCTGGCAATTGTCAAGCAGATGACAGGCAGGAATCGTGCAGCTCAGCTGGCAACACAAGCAGATGAGCAGACAGTAATCACGCAGCTCAGCAGGCCCTGATCACGTGACTGAGCATGCACTGTTCACGTGGCTGATCATACACTGATCACGTGATGATCATGCACTGATCACTTGGATATCATGCACTGATCACGTGGCTGATCATACACTGTTCACGTGTCTGACCATGCACTGATCACGTGGCTGATCATACACTGCTCACGTAACTGATCATGCACTGATCACGTGGCTATCATGCACTGATCACGTGGCTGATCATGCACTGTTCACGTGGCTGATCACACACCTGTCACGTGACTGATCATGCACTGATCACGTGGCATCATGCACTGATCACGTGGCTGATCATACCTGATCACGTAACTCATGCACTGATCACGTGGCTATCATGCACTGATCACGTGGCTGTCATGCACTGATCACGTGGCTATCATGCACTGATCACGTGGCTGATCACACACGATCACGTGACTGATCATGCACTGATCACGTGGCTGATCATGCACTGATCACGTGGCTATCATGCACTGACACGTGGCTGATCATGCAATGATCAATGAGCTACCATGTACTGGTCACATGCGACTGATCATACTGATCACGCAACTGATCATGCACTGATCACGTGGCTGATCATGCACTGATCACGTGGCTGATCATGCACTGATCACACTGGGATCGCACTGATCACGTGACTGATCATGCACTGATCACGTGGCTATCATGCACTGATCACGTGGCTGATCACACACTGATCACGTGACTGATCATGCACTGATCACGTGGCTGATCATGCACTGATCACGTGACTGATCATGTACTGATCACGTGACTGATCATGCACCGATCACGTGGCTATCATGCACTGATCACGTGGCTGATCATGCATGATCACGTAGCTACCATGCACTGGTCACGTGACTGATCATGCACTGATCACGTAACTGATCATGCACTGATCACGTGGCTGATCATGCACTGATCACGTAGCTGATCATGCACTGATCACGTGACTGATCATGCACTGATCACGTAACTGATCATGCACTGATCATGTGGCTGATCATGCACTGATCACGAGCTATCATGCACTGATCACGTGACTGATCATGCACTGATCACGTGACTGATCATGCACTGATCACGTGGCTGATCATGCACTGATCACGTGGCTGATCATCATGCACTGATCACGTGACTGATCATGCACTGATCACGTCTGATCATGCACTGATCACGTGGCTATCATGCACTGCTCACGTGGCTGATCATGCCATGATCACGAGCTACCATGTACTGGTCACATGACTGATCATGCACTGATCACGTGACTGATCATGCAGATCACGTGGCTATCATGCACTACTCACGTGGCTGATCATGCAATGATCATGTAGCTACCATGTACAGGTCACGTGAATGATCATACACCCATCAGGTGACTGATCATGCACTGATCACGTGGCTATCACTGATCACGAGACTGATCATGCACTGATCATGCCTATCATGCACTGATCACATGACTGCCCATGCACTGATCACGTGGATGATCATACACTAATCAGTGCTGATCATGCACTGATCACGTGGCTGATCATGCACTGATACCGTGACTGAGCATGGACTGATCACATGACTATCATGTAGTGATCACGTGACTTAATGGCGCTGATCATGTGACTGATCATGCGCTGATCATGTTTGCTATCATACACTGATCATGTGCCTCTGGAGGCAATAAACAAAGAGCTGAGTAGGCACGAATCAAACAGTCAGCAGGCAATAATCATGGAACTCAGGTGTGAGGAATCATGCTGCTCAGCTGGCAATAATCAAGCAGCTGAGCAGGCAGGAATTACGCAGCACAGCTGGCAATTGTCAAGCAGATGACAGGCAGGAATCGTGCAGCTCAGCTGGCAATTGTCAAGCAGATGAGCAGACAGTAATCACGCAGCTCAGCAGGCCCTGATCACGTGACTGAGCATGCACTGTTCACGTGGCTGATCATACACTGATCACGTGATGATCATGCACTGATCACTTGGATATCATGCACTGATCACGTGGCTGATCATGCACTGATCACGTGGCTGACCATGCACTGATCACGTGGCTGATCATACACTGATCACGTAACTGATCATGCACTGATCACGTGGCTGATCATGCACTGATCACGTGGCTGATCATGCACTGATCACGTGGCTGATCATGCACTGATCACGTGGCTATCATGCACTGATTACGTGGCTGATCATGCACTGATCACGTGGCTGATCATGCACTGCTCACGTGGCAGATCATGCAATGATCACGTGAGCTACCATGTACTGGTCACGTGAATGATCATGCACCCATCACGTGACTGATCATGCACTGATCACGTGGCGATCATGCACTGACGTGACTGATCATGCACTGATCACGTTGATCATACACTGATCATGATGACTGCATATGCACTGATCACGTGGATGATCATACACTGATCACGTGACTGATCATGCACTGATCACGTGGCTGATCATGCACTGATCACCGTGACTGAGCATGCACTGATCACGTGACTATCATACACTGATCACGTGACTTAATGGCACTGATCATGTGACTGATCATGCACTGATCATGTTTGCTATCATACACTGATCACGTCTCTGGATGCACTAAACAAAGAGCTGAGTAGGCACGAATCAAACAGTTAGCAGGCATAATCATGGAACTGAGTGTGAATCATGCTGCCAGCTGGCAATAATCAAGCTGAGCAGGCAGGAATTACACAGCACACTGATAATGTCCAGATGACAGGAGAACGTGCAGCTCAGCTGGCAATTGTCAAGCAGATGATAGACTGTAATCACGTGGCTCAGCATGCCCTGATCACGTAACTGATCATGCACTGTTCACGTGGCTGATCATACAGACATCACGTACGATCATGCACTGATCACGTGGCTATCATGCACTGATCACGTGGCTGATCATGCACACTGTTCACGTGTCTGACCATGCACTGATCACGTGGCTGATCATGCACTGATCACGTAACTGATCATGCACTGATCACGTGGCATCATGCACTGATCACGTGGCTGATCATGCACTGATCACGTGACTGATCATGCACTGATCACGTGGCATATCATGCACTGATCACGTGGCATCATGCACTGATCACGTGGCTGATCATACTGCTCAATGACTGGCGCACACACGTATCACGTGACTGATCATGCACTGATCACGGTCATCATGCACTGATCACGTGGCAACCATATACTGGTCACGTGATCATCATGATCACGTAAATGATCATGCACTGATCACGTGGCTGATCATGCACTGATCACGGGCTGATCATGCACTGATCACGTGGCTACTGGGCGATCGTCAATGTACGACTCATCATCAATGAACGCAATGCCGTGGCCAATCACGTGACTGATCATGTACTGATCACGTGACTGATCATGCACTGACACGTATGACTGCCTGTCAGATCATGGGCATGGCACTGATCACGTGGCTACCATGTACTGATCACTGGACTGATCATGGCACTGATCACATGATCATGCACTGATCACGTGGCTGATCATGCACTGATCACGTGGCTGATCATGCACTGATCACGTGGACTGATCATGCACTGATCACAATGATCATGCACTGATCACGTGGCTGATCATGCACTGATCACGTGGCTGATCATGCACTGATCACGTGACTGATCATGCACTGATCACGTGACTGATCATGCACTGATCACGTGGCTATCATGCACTGCTCACGTGGCTGATCATGCGCCATGATCACGCAGCTACCATGTACTGGTCACATGACTGATCATGCACTGATCACGTGACTGATCATGCAGTGATCACGTGGCTATCATGAACTACTCACGTGGCTGATCATGCAATGATCTGTAGCTACCATGTACAGGTCACGTGAATGATCATACACCCATCAGGTGACTGATCATGCACTGATCACGTGGCTATCATGCACATGATCACGAGATCATCGCACTGATCACGTCTATATCATGCACTGATCACATGACTGCCCGCACTGATCACGTGATGATCATACCATCTTGTGACAGATCATGCACTGATCACGTGGCTGATCATGCACTGATACCGTGACTGAGCATGGACTGATCACATGACCATCATGTAGTGATCACGGACTTAATGGCGCTGATCATGTGACTGATCATGCGCTGATCATGTTTGCTATCATACACTGATCATGTGCCTCTGGAGGCAATAAACAAAGAGCTGAGTAGGCACGAATCAAACAGTCAGCAGGCAATAATCATGGAACTCAGGTGTGAGGAATCATGCTGCTCAGCTGGCAATAATCAAGCAGCTGAGCAGGCAGGAATTACGCAGCACAGCTGGCAATTGTCAAGCAGATGACAGGCAGGAATCGTGCAGCTCAGCTGGCAATTGTCAAGCAGATGAGCAGACAGTAATCACGCAGCTCAGCAGGCCCAGATCACGTGACTGAGCATGCACTGTTCACGTGGCTGATCATACACTGATCACGTGATGATCATGCACTGATCACTTGGATATCATGCACTGATCACGTGGCTGATCATACACTGTTCACGTGTCTGACCATGCACTGATCACGTGGCTGATCATACACTGCTCACGTAACTGATCATGCACTGATCACGTGGCTATCATGCACTGATCATGCATGATCACGATCATGGCTGAACATGCACTGTTCACGTGGCTGATCACACACCTGTCACGTGACATATCATGCACTGATCACGTGGACTCATGCACTGATCACGTGGCTGATCATACTCTGCTCACGTAACTCATGCACACATCACGTGGCTATCATGCATCTCACGTGCTCGTCATGGAATGATCACGTAGCAACCATATACTGGTAACGGACTGATCATGCAAAGATCACGTAAATGATCATGCACTGTTCACGTGATGATCATGTACTGATCACGTGACTGATCATGCACTGATCACGTGGCTATCATGCACTGCTCACGTGGCTGATCATGCAATGATCACGAGCAACCATGTACTGGTCGTGACTGATCATGCACTGATCACGTACTTGATCATGCACTGATCACGTGGCTCATCATGCACTGATCACGTGGCCATGCACATGTATCACGTAACTGATCATGCACTGATCCGTGCTGATCATGCACTGATCACGGCTGTCATGCACTGATCACGTGGCTATCATGCACTGATCACGAGATGTCATACACTGTTCACGTCTGATCATGCACTGATCACGTGATCAAGCCGCACTGATCACGTGGCTGATCATACACTGATCACGCGGACTGATCATGCACTGATCACGTGGCTGATCATACACTGATACCGATGAGCATGACTGATCACACACTACTGCATAGTGATCACTGATCATGCACTGATCACGTGACTGATCATGCACTGATCATGCGTGGCTATCATGCACTGACTGCGTGCCTTGAGGCAATAAACAAAGAGCTCACGTAGGCTGAATCAAACAGTCAGCAGGCAATAATCATGGAACTCAGCTGTGAGGAACTGGCTGCTCAGCTATAACACCACAGTGCTGATCATGCACGAATCGTGCAGCTGAAGCGCGTCTGGTGATCACGTGGCTGATCATGCACTGATCACGTGGCTGATCACACACTGACTGCGCGATGATCATGCACTGACACGTGGCTATCGCATGCACATCACGCATGGCTGACACACTGATCACGTAATCGGCTCATACTCACACATCACTGGCTATCAGCACTGCTCACGTGGCTCGTCATGGAATGATCACGTAGCAACCATACTGGCACGTGACTGATCATGCAAAGATCACGAAATGATCATGCACTGTCTACGTGACTGATCATGTACTGATCACGTGGCTGATCATGCACTGATCACGGCTATGCACTGATCACGGCTGATCATGCACTGATCACGTGCTATCATGCACTGATCACGTGGCTGATCATGCACTGATCACGTGGCTGATCATGCACTGATCATGGCTGATCACATGCATCACGTGACTGATCATGCACTGATCTCGTGGCTGGCACTGATCACGTGGCTGTCATGCACTGATCACGTGATACTGCATGCACTGATCATGGCTGATCACACACGTATCACGTGACTGATCATGCACTGATCACGTACATCATGCACTGATCACGTGGCTATCATGCACTGATCACGTGGCTGATCATACTGATCACGTAGCTATCATGTACTGGTCACGTGACTGATCATGCACTGATCACGTAACTGATCATGCACTGATCACGTGGCTGATCATGCACTGATCACGCACTGATCACGTGGCTGATCATGCACTGATCACGTGACTGATCATGCACTGATCACTTGGCTGACATGCACTGATCACGTGCTGGTCATGCACTGATCACGTGGCTGATCATGCACTGATCACGTGACTGATCATGCACTGATCTCGTGTCTGATCATGCACTGATCACGTGGCTATCATGCACTGCTCACGTGGCTGACATGCGCATGATCACGCAGCTACCATGTACTGGTCACATGACTGATCATGCACTGATCACGTGACTGATCATGCAGTGATCACGTGGCTATCATGAACTATCACGTGGCTGATCATGCAATGATCATGTAGCTACCATGTACAGGTCACGTGAATGATCATACACCCATCAGGTGACTGATCATGCACTGATCACGTGGCTATCATGCACTGATCACGAGACTGATCATGCACTGTTCACGTCTATATCATGCACTGATCACATGACTGCCCGTGCACTGATCACGTGGATGATCATACACTGATCTTGTGACAGATCATGCACTGATCACGTGGCTGATCATGCACTGATACCGTGACTGAGCATGGACTGATCACATGACTATCATGTAGTGATCACGTGACTTAATGGCGCTGATCATGTGACTGATCATGCGCTGATCATGTTTGCTATCATACACTGATCATGTGCCTCTGGAGGCAATAAACAAAGAGCTGAGTAGGCACGAATCAAACAGTCAGCAGGCAATAATCATGGAACTCAGGTGAGGAATCATGCTGCTCAGCTGGCAATAATCAAGCAGCTGAGCAGGCAGGAATTACGCAGCACAGCTGGCAATTGTCAAGCAGATGACAGGCAGGAATCGTGCAGCTCAGCTGGCAATTGTCAAGCAGATGAGCAGACAGGAATCACGCAGCTCAGCAGGCCCAGATCACGTGACTGAGCATGCACTGTTCACGTGGCTGATCACACTGATCACGTGACTGATCATGCACTGATCACTTGGATATCATGCACTGCACGTGGCTGATCATAACTGATCACGTGCATCATGCACTGATCACGTGACTGATCATGCACTGACGTCGCATGATCATGCACTGATCACGTGGCTCATGCACTGATCACGTGGCTGATCACACATGTGTCATGATGATCATGCACTGATCACGTGGCTATCATGCACTGATCAGTGGCTGATCATACACTGATCACGTGCTGATCATGCACTGATCACGTGGCTGATCACACACGGATCACGTGACTGATCATGCACTGATCACGTGGCTGATCATGCACTGATCATGGCTATCATGCACTGATCACGTGGCTGATCATGCAATGATCACGAGCTACCATGTACTGATCACGTACTGATCATGCATGATCACGTAATTGATCATGCACTGATCATGGCTGATCATGCACTGATCACGTGGCTCATACATCATGATCACATGACTGATCATGCACTGATCACGTGACTGATCATGCACTGATCACGGCTATCATGCACTGATCACGTGGCTGATCATACTGATCACGTGCCTGGTCATGCACTGATCACGCTGATCATGCACTGATCACGTGACTGATCATGCACTGATCACGTGTCTGATCATGCACTGATCACGTGGCTATCATGCACTGCTCACGTGGCTGATCATGCATGATCACGCAGCTACCATGTACTGATCACATGACTGATCATGCACTGATCACGTGACTGATCATGCAGATCACGTGGCTATCATGCACTACTCACGTGGCTGATCATGCAATGATCATGTAGCTACCATGTACAGGTCACGTAAATGATCATACACCCATCAGGTGACTGATCATGCACTGATCACGTGGCTATCATGCACTGATCACGTGACTGATCATGCACTGTTCACGCCTATATCATGCACTGATCACATGACTGCCATGCACTGATCACGTGGATGATCATACACCAATCTTGTGACAGATCATGTACTGATCACGTGGCTGATCATGCACTGATACCATGACTGAGCATGGACTGATCACATGACTATCATGTAGTGATCACGTGACTTAATGGCGCTGATCATGTGACTGATCAT
Source organism: Bos javanicus (assembly GCF_032452875.1). Lineage (NCBI taxonomy): Eukaryota > Metazoa > Chordata > Mammalia > Artiodactyla > Bovidae > Bos > Bos javanicus. The sequence goes on along the minus strand of NW_026894741.1, from coordinate 72,337 downwards.
GCGCTGATCATGTTTGCGATCATACACTGATCATGTGCCTCTGGAGGCAATAAACAAAGAGCTGAGTAGGCACGAATCAAACAGTCAGCAGGCAATAATCATGGAACTCAGGTGTGAGGAATCATGCTGCTCAGCTGGCAATAATCAAGCAGCTGAGCAGGCAGGAATTACGCAGCACAGCTGACAATTGTCAAGCAGATGACAGGCAGGAATCGTGCAGCTCAGCTGGCAATTGTCAAGCAGATGAGCAGACAGGAATCACGCAGCTCAGCAGGCCCAGATCACGTGACTGAGCATGCAGTGTTCACGTGGCTGATCACACACTGATCACGTGATGATCATGCACTGATCACTTGGATATCATGCACTGATCAAGTGGCTGATCATACACTGTTCACGTGTCTGACCATGCACTGATCACGTGGCTGATCATACACTGCTCACGTAACTGATCATGCACTGATGGCTATCATGCACTGATCACGTGGCTGAACATGCACTGTTCACGTGGCTGATCACACACCTGTCACGTGACAAATCATGCACTGATCACGTGGCTGATCATACTCTGCTCACGTAACTCATGCACACATCAAGTGGCTATCATGCACTGCTCACGTGGCTCGTCATGGAATGATCATGTAGCAACCATATACTGGTAACGTGACTGATCATGCAAAGATCACGTAAATGATCATGCACTGCACGTGACTGATCATGTACTGATCACGTGACTGATCATGCACTGACCACGTGGCTATCATGCTCTGCTCACGTGGCTGATCATGCAACGATCACGAGCACCATGTACTGGTCACGTGACTGATCATGCACTGATCACGTAATTGATCCTGCACTGATCACGTGGCTCATCATGCACTGATCACGTGGCTGATCACACATGTATCACGTGACTGATCATACATTGATCACGTGGCTCTCATGCACTGATCACGTGGATGTCATGCACTGATCACGTGGCTGATCATGCACTGATCATGTGGCTATCATGCACTGATCACGTGATGATCATGTACTGATCACGCGACTGATCATGCACTGATCACGTAGCTATCATGCACTGATCACGTGGCTGATCATGCACTGATCACGTGGCTGATCATGCACTGATCACGTGGCTCATGCACTGATCACGTGACTGATCATGCACTGATCACGTGGCTATCATGCACTGATCACGTGGCTGATCATGTACTGATCACGTGACTGATCATGCACTGACCACGTGGCTATCATGCACTGATCACGTGGCTGATCATGCACTGATCACGTAGCCATGCACTGATCACGTGACTGATCATGCACTGATCACGTGACTGATCATGCACTGATCACGTGGCTATCATGCACTGATCACGTGGCTGATCATGCAATGATCACGTAGCTACCATGTACTGGTCACGTGACATCATGCACTGATCACGTAACTGATCATGCACTGATCATGTGGCTGATCATGCACTGATCACGTGACTGATCATGCACTGATCACGTGTGTATCATGCACTGATCACATGGCTGATCATGCACTGATCACGTGGCTGATCATGCACTGATCTTGGCAGACTGATCACACTGATCACGTGGCTGATCATGCACTGATCACGTGACTGATCATGCACTGATCTCGTGTCTGATCATGCACTGATCACGTGGCTATCATGCACTGCTCACGTGTCTGATCATGCCATGATCACGCAGCTACCATGTACTGATCACATGACTGATCATGCACTGATCACGTGACTGATCATGCAGTGATCACGTGGCTATCATGAACTACTCACGTGGCTGATCATGCAATGATCATGTAGCTACTATGTACAGGTCATGTAAATGATCATACACCCATCAGGTGACTGATCATGCACTGATCACGTGGCTATCATGCACTGATCACGAGACTGATCATGCACTGATCACGTCTATATCATGCACTGATCACATGACTGCTCATGCACTGATCACGTGGATGATCATACACTAATCTTGTGACAGATCATGCACTGATCACGTGGCTGATCATGCACTGATACCGTGACTGAGCATGGACTGATCACATGACTATCATGTAGTGATCACGTGACTTAATGGCGCTGATCATGTGACTGATCATGCGCTGATCATGTTTGCTATCATACACTGATCATGTGCCTCTGGAGGCAATAAACAAAGAGCTGAGTAGGCACGAATCAAACAGTCAGCAGGCAATAATCATGGAACTCAGTGAGGAATCATGCTGCTCAGCTGGCAATAATCAAGCAGCTGAGCAGGCAGGAATTACGCAGCAGAGCTGGCAATTGTCAAGCAGATGACAGGCAGGAATCGTGCAGCTCAGCTGGCAATTGTCAAGCAGATGAGCAGACAGTAATCACGCAGCTCAGCAGGCCCAGATCATGTGACTGAGCATGCACTGTTCACATGGCTGATCACACTGATCACGTGATGATCATGCACTGATCACTTGGATATCATGCACTGATCACGTGGCTGATCATACACTGTTCACGTGTCTGATCATGCACTGATCACGTGGCTGATCATACACTGCTCACGTAACTGATCATGCACTGATCACGTGGCTATCATGCACTGATCACGTGGCTGAACATGCACTGTTCACGTGGATGATCACACACCTGTCACGTGACATATCATGCACTGATCACGTGGCACTCATGCACTGATCACGTGGCTTATCATACTCTGCTCACGTAACTCATGCACACATCACGTGGCTATCATGCACTGCTCACGTGGCTCTCATGCACTGATCACGTGGCTATCATGCACTGATCACGTGGCTGATCATGCACTGATCACGTGGCTGATCATGCACTGATCACGTGGCTGATCATGCACTGATCACGTGGCTATCATGCACTGATCACGTGGCTGATCATGCAATGATCACGTAGCTACCATGTACTGGTCACGGACTGATCATGCACTGATCACGTAATTGATCATGCACTGATCACGTGGCTGATCATGCACTGATCACGTGGCTGATCATGCACTGATCACGTAACTGATCATGCACTGATCACGTGACTGATCATGCACTGATCACGTGGCTATCATGCACTGATCACGTGGCTGATCATGCACTGATCACGTGGCTATGCACTGATCACGTGGCTGATCATGCACTGATCACGTGACTGATCATGCACTGATCACGTGACTGATCATGCACTGATCACGTGGCTATCATGCACTGCTCACGTGGCTGATCATGCCATGATCACGCAGCTACCATGTACTGGTCACATGACTGATCATGCACTGATCACGTGACTGATCATGCAGTCATCACGTGGCTATCATGCACTACTCACGTGGCTGATCATGCAATGATCATGTAGCTACCATGTACAGGTCACGTGAATGATCATACACCCATCAGGTGACTCCACTGATCACGTGGCTATCATGCACTGATCACGAGACTGATCATGCACTGATCACGTCTATATCATGCACTGATCACATGACTGCCTGCACTGATCACGTGGATGATCATACACTAATCTTGTGACAGATCATGCACTGATCACGTGGCTGATCATGCACTGATACTGTGACTGAGCATGGACTGATCACATGACTATCATATAGTGATCACGTGACTTAATGGCGCTGATCATGTGACTGATCATGCACTGATCATGTTTGCTATCATACACTGATCATGTGCCTCTGGAGGCAATAAACAAAGAGCTGAGTAGGCACGAATCAAACAGTCAGCAGGCAATAATCATGGAACTCAGGTGTGAGGAATCATGCTCACAGCTGGTTAGCCAATCAAGCAGCTGAGCAGGCAGGAATCGTGCAGCTCAGCTGGCAATTGTCAAGCAGATGAGCAGACAGTAATCACGCAGCTCAGCAGGCCCAGATCACGTGACTGAGCATGCACTGTTCACGTGGCTGATCATACACTGATCACGTGATGATCATGCACTGATCACTTGGATATCATGAACTGATCACGTGGCTGATCATACACTGTTCACGTGTCTGACCATGCACTGATCACGTGGCTGATCATGCACTGCTCACGTAACTGATCATGCACTGATCACGTGGCTATCATGCACTGATCACGTGGCTGAACATGCACTGTTCACGGCTGATCACACACCTGTCACGTGACATATCATGCACTGACGTGTCACTCATGCACTGATCACGTGGCTGATCATACTCTGCTCACGTACTCATGCACACATCACGTGGCTATCATGCACTGCTCACGTGGCTCGTCATGGAATGATCACGTAGCTACCATACTGGTCACGTGACTGATCATGCAAAGATCACGTAAATGATCATGCACTGTTCACGTGACTGATCATGCACTGATCACGTGACTGATCATGCACTGATCACGTGGCTATCATGCTCTGCTCACGTGGCTGATCATGCACGATCACGTAGCAACCATGTACTGGTCACGTGACTGATCATGCACTGATCACGTAATTGATCCTGCACTGATCACGTGGCTCATCATGCACTGATCACGTGGCTGATCACACATGATCACGTGACTGATCATGCACTGATCCCGGCTATCATGCACTGATCACGTGGCTGTCATGCACTGATCACGTGGATATCATGCACTGATCATGGCTGATCACACACGATCACATGACTGATCATGCACTGATCACGTGGCTATCATGCACTGATCACGTGGCTATCATGCACTGATCACGTGGCTGATCATGCAATGATCACGGCTGCCATGTACTGGTCACGTGACTGATCATGCACTGATCACGCACTGATCATGCACTGATCACGTGGCTGATCATGCACTGATCACGTGGCTGATCATACACTGATCACATAACTGATCATGCACTGATCACGTGACTGATCATGCACTGATCACGTGGCTGATCATGCACTGATCACGTGGCTGATCATGCACTGATCACGTGACTGATCATGCACTGATCACGTGACTGATCATGCACTGATCACGTGGCTATCATGCACTGATCACGTGGCTGATCATGCACTGATCACGCAGCTATCATGCACTGGTCACGTGACTGATCATGCACTGATCACGTGACTGATCATGCACTGATCACGTGGCTATCATGCACTGATCACGTGGCTGATCATGCAATGATCATGTGCTACCATGTACAGGTCACTGAATGATCATACACCCATCAGTGACTGATCATGCACTGATCACGTGGCTATCATGCACTGATCACGTGACTGATCATGCACTGATCACGTCTATATCATGCACTGATCACATGACTGATCATGCACTGATCACGTGGATGATCATACACTGATCACGTGACAGATCATGCACTGATCACGTGGCTGATCATGCACTGATCACGTGGCTTATCATGCACTGATCACGTAGCTATCATGTACTGATCACGTAACTGATCATGCACTGATCACGTAACTGATCATGCACTGATCACGTGGCTGATCATGCACTGATCACGTGGCTGATCATACACTGATTGCTGATCATGCACTGATCACGTGACTGATCATGCACTGATCACGTGGCTGATCATGCACTGATCACGTGGCTGGACATGCACTGATCACGTGCCTGATCATGCACTGATCACGTGGCTGATCATGCACTGATCACGTGACTGATCATGCACTGATCACGTGGCTGATCATGCACTGATCACGTGACTGATCATGCACTGATCACGTGACTGATCATGCACTGATCACGTGGCTATCATGCACTGATCACGTGGCTGATCATGCATGATCACGAGCTGACCATGTACTGATCACGTGACTGATCATGCACTGATCACGTGACTGATCATGCACTGATCACGTGGCTATCATGCACTGATCACGTGGCTGATCATGCACTGATCACGTAGCTACCATGTACTGGTCACGTGAATGATCATACACTGATCACGTGACTGATCATGCACTGATCACGTGGCTGATCATGCACTGATCACGTGACTGATCATGCACTGATCACGCTGATATCATGCACTGATCACGTGATGATCATGCACTGATCACGTGGATGATCATACACTAATCACGTGACAGATCATGCACTGATCACGTGGCTGATCATGCACTGATCACGTGACTGATCATGCACTGATCACGTGACTGATCATGCACTGATCACGTGGCTATCATGCACTGCTCACGTGGCTGATCATGCCATGATCACGCAGCTACCATGTACTGGTCACATGACTGATCATGCACTGATCACGTGACTGATCATGCAGTGATCACGTGGCTATCATGAACTACTCACGTGGCTGATCATGCAATGATCATGTAGCTACCATGTACAGTCACGTGAATGATCATACACCCATCAGGTGACTGATCATGCACTGATCACGTGGCTATCATGCACTGATCACGAGACTGATCATGCACTGATCACGTCTATATCATGCACTGATCACATGACTGCCATGCACTGATCACGTGGATGATCATACACTAATCATGTGACAGATCATGCACTGATCACGTGGCTGATCATGCACTGATACCGTGACTGAGCATGGACTGATCACATGACTATCATGTAGTGATCACGTGACTTAATGGCGCTGATCATGTGACTGATCATGCGCTGATCATGTTTGCTATCATACACTGATCATGTGCCTCTGGAGGCAATAAACAAAGAGCTGAGTAGGCACGAATCAAACAGTCAGCAGGCAATAATCATGGAACTCAGGTGTTAGGAATCATGCTGCTCAGCTGGCAATAATCAAGCAGCTGAGCAGGCAGGAATTACGCAGCACAGCTGGCAATTGTCAAGCAGATGACAGGCAGGAATCGTGCAGCTCAGCTGGCAATTGTCAAGCAGATGAGCAGACAGTAATCACGCAGCTCAGCAGGCCCAGATCACGTGACTGAGCATGCACTGTTCACGTGGCTGATCATACACTGATCACGTGATGATCATGCACTGATCACTTGGATATCATGCACTGATCACGTGGCTGATCATACACTGTTCACGTGTCTGACCATGCACTGATCACGTGGCTGATCATACACTGCTCACGTAACTGATCATGCACTGATCACGTGGCTATCATGCACTGATCACGTGGCTGAACATGCACTGTTCACGTGGCTGATCACACACCTGTCACGTGACATATCATGCACTGATCACGTGGCACTCATGCACTGATCACGTGGCTGATCATACTCTGCTCACGTAACTCATGCACATCACGTGGCTATCATGCACTGCTCACGTGGCTGTCATGGAATGATCACGTAGCAACCATATACTGGTCACGTGACTGATCATGCACTGATCACGTAAATGATCATGCACTGTTCACGTGACTGATCATGCACTGATCACGTGACTGATCATGCACTGATCACGTGGCTATCATGCTCTGCTCACGTGGCTGATCATGCAACGATCACGTAGCTACCATGTACTGGTCACGTGACTGATCATGCACTGATCACGTAATTGATCATGCACTGATCACGTGGCTATCATGCACTGATCACGTGGCTGATCACACATGATCACGTGACTGATCATGCACTGATCACGTGGCTATCATGCACTGATCACGTGGCTGATCATGCACTGATCACGTGGCTATCATGCACTGATCACGTGGCTGATCACACACTGATCACGTGACTGATCATGCACTGATCACGTGGCTGATCATGCACTGATCACGTGGCTGATCATGCACTGATCACGTGGCTGATCATGCACATGATCGTGACTGATCATGCACTGATCACGTGGCTATCATGCACTGATCACGGCTGATCATGCACTGATCACGTGGCTGATCATGCACTGATCACGTGGCTGATCATGCACTGATCACATGACTGATCATGCACTGATCACGTGGCTGATCATGCACTGATCACGTGGCTATCATGCACTGATCACGTGGCTGATCATGCAATGATCACGTAGCTACCATGTACTGGTCACGTGACTGATCATGCACTGATCACGTGACTGACATGCACTGATCACGTGGCTGATCATGCACTGATCACGTAGCTGACTGGCACACTGATCACGTGACTGATCATGCACTGATCACGTGACTGATCATGCACTGATCACGTCTATATCATGCACTGATCACATGACTGGCCATGCACTGATCACGTGGATGATCATACACTAATCTTGTGACAGATCATGCACTGATCACGTGGCTGATCATGCACTGATACCGTGACTGAGCATGGACTGATCACATGACTATCATGTAGTGATCACGTGACTTAATGGCGCTGATCATGTGACTGATCATGCGCTGATCATGTTTGCTATCATACACTGATCATGTGCCTCTGGAGGCAATAAACAAAGAGCTGAGTAGGCACGAATCAAACAGTCAGCAGGCAATAATCATGGAACTCAGGTGTGAGGAATCATGATGCTCAGCTGGCAATAATCAAGCAGCTGAGCAGGCAGGAATTACGCAGCACAGCTGGCAATTGTCAAGCAGATGACAGGCAGGAATCGTGCAGCTCAGCTGGCAATTGTCAAGCAGATGAGCAGACAGTAATCACGCAGCTCAGCAGGCCCTGATCACGTGACTGAGCATGCACTGTTCACGTGGCTGATCATACACTGATCACGTGATGATCATGCACTGATCACTTGGATATCATGCACTGATCACGTGGCTGATCACACTGTTCACGTGTCTGACCATGCACTGATCACGTGGCTGATCATACACTGCTCACGTAACTGATCATGCACTGATCACGTGGCTATCATGCACTGATCACGTGGCTGAACATGCACTGTTCACGTGGCTGATCACACACCTGTCACGTGACATATCATGCACTGATCACGTGGCACTCATGCACTGATCACGTGGCTGATCATACACTGCTCACGTGAACTCATGCACACATCACGTGGCTATCATGCACTGCTCACGTGGCTCGTCATGGAATGATCACGTAGCAACCATATACTGGTAACGTGACTGATCATGCAAGATCACGTAAATGATCATGCACTGTTCACGTGACTGATCATGTACTGATCACGTGATGATCATGCACTGACCACGTGGCTATCATGCTCTGCTCACGGCTGATCATGCAACGATCACGCAGCAACCATGTACTGGTCACGTGACTGATCATGCACTGATCACGACTGATCCTGCACTGATCACGTGGCTCATCATGCACTGATCACGTGGCTGATCACACATGTATCACGTGACTGATCATGCACTGATCACGTGACTGATCATGCACTGATCACGTGGCTATCATGCACTGATCACGTGGCTGATCATGCACTGATCACGTAGCAACCATGCACTGGTCACGTGACTGATCATGCACTGATCACGTGGCTGATCATGCACTGATCACGTGGCTGATCATGCACTGATCACGTGGCTGATCACACATGATCACGTGACTGATCATGCACTGATCACGTGGCTGATCATGCACTGATCACGTGGCTGATCATGCACTGATCACGTGGCTGATCATGCACTGATCACGTGGCTACCATGTACTGATCACTTGACTGATCATGCACTGATCACGTGACTGATCATGCACTGATCACGTGGCTATCATGCACTGATCACGTGGCTGATCATGCACTGATCACGTAACTGATCATGCACTGATCACGTGACTGATCATGCACTGATCACGGCTGATCATGCACTGATCACGTGGCTGATCATGCACTGATCACGTGCCTGATCATGCACTGATCACGTGGCTGATCATGCACTGATCACATGACTGATCATGCACTGATCACGTGACTGATCATGCACTGATCACGTGGCTATCATGCACTGCTCACGTGGCTGATCATGCAATGATCACGTAGCTACCACAGGTCACGTGACTGATCATACACCCATCAGGTGACTGATCATGCACTGATCACGTGGCTATCATGCACTGATCACGAGACTGATCATGCACTGTTCACGCCTATATCATGCACTGATCACATGACTGCCCGTGCACTGATCACGTGGATGATCATACACTAATCTTGACAGATCATGCACTGATCACGTGGCTGATCATGCACTGATACCGTGACTGAGCATGGACTGATCACATGACTATCATGTAGTGATCACGTGACTTAATGGCGCTGATCATGTGACTGATCATGCGCTGATCATGTTTGCTATCATACACTGATCATGTGCCTCTGGAGGCATAAACAAAGAGCTGAGTAGGCACGAATCAAACAGTCAGCAGGCAATAATCATGGAACTCAGGTGTGAGGAATCATGCTGCTCAGCTGGCAATAATCAAGCAGCTGAGCAGGCAGGAATTACGCAGCACAGCTGGCAATTGTCAAGCAGATGACAGGCAGGAATCGTGCAGCTCAGCTGGCAATTGTCAAGCAGATGAGCAGACAGTAATCACGCAGCTCAGCAGGCCCTGATCACGTGACTGAGCATGCACTGTTCACGTGGCTGATCATACACTGATCACGTGATGATCATGCACTGATCACTTGGATATCATGCACTGATCACGTGGCTGATCATACACTGTTCACGTGTCTGACCATGCACTGATCACGTGGCTGATCATACACTGCTCACGTAACTGATCATGCACTGATCACGTGGCTATCATGCACTGATCACGTGGCTGATCATGCACTGTTCACGTGGCTGATCACACACCTGTCACGTGACATATCATGCACTGATCACGTGGCACTCATGCACTGATCACGTGGCTGATCATACACTGATCACGTAACTCATGCACTCATCACGTGGCTATCATGCACTGCTCACGTGTCGTCATGGAATGATCACCAGCAACCATATACTGGTAACGTGACTGATCATGCACTGATCACGAAATGATCATGCACTGTTCACGTGACTGATCATGTACTGATCACGGACTGATCATGCACTGATCACGTGGCATCATGCACTGCTCACGTGGCTGATCATGCACTGATCACGTAGCAACCATGTACTGGTCACGTGACTGATCATGCACTGATCACGTGATTGATCATGCACTGATCACGTGGCTGATCATGCACTGATCACGTGGCTGATCACACATGATCACGTGACTGATCATGCACTGATCACGTGGGCTCATGCACTGATCACGTGGCTGATCATGCACTGATCACGTGGATATCATGCACTGATCACGTGGCTGATCATGCACGTATCACGTGACTGATCATGCACTGATCACGTGACTGATCATGCACTGATCACGTGGCTGATCATGCACTGATCACGTGGCTGATCACATGATCACGTGACTGATCATGCACTGATCACGTGGCTGATCATGCACTGATCACGTGGCTGATCATGCACTGATCACATGACTGATCATGCACTGATCACACACTATCACATGACTGATCATGCACTGATCATGCTGATCATGCACTGATCATGTTTGCTATCATACACTGATCATGTGCCTCTGGAGGCAATAAACAAAGAGCTGAGTAGGCACGAATCAAACAGTCAGCAGGCAATAATCATGGAACACAGTGTGAGGAATCATGCTGCTCAGCTGGCAATAATCAAGCAGCTGAACAGGCAGGAATTATGCAGCACAGCTGGCAATTGTCAAGCAGATGACAGGCAGGAATCGTGCAGCTCAGCTGGCAATTGTCAAGCAGATGAGCAGACAGTAATCACGCAGCTCAGCAGGCCCTGATCACGTGACTGAGCATGCACTGTTCACGTGGCTGATCATACACTGATCACGTGATGATCATGCACTGATCACTTGGATATCATGCACTGATCACGTGGCTGATCATGCACTGATCACGTGTCTGATCATGCACTGATCACGTGGCTGATCATGCACTGATCACGTGCTGATCATGCACTGATCACGTGGCTGATCATGCACTGATCACGTGGCTGATCATGCACTGATCACGTGACTATCATGCACTGATCACGTGGCATCATGCACTGATCACGTGGCTGATCATACTGATCACGTGATCATGCACTGATCACGTGGCTATCATGCACTGATCACGTGGCTGATCATGCACTGATCACGTAGCTACCATGCACTGGTCACGTGGCTGATCATGCACTGATCACGTACTGATCATGCACTGTTCACGTGACTGATCATGTACTGATCACGTGACTGATCATGCACTGATCACGTGGCTATCATGCACTGCTCACGTGGCTGATCATGCAGATCACGTAGCAACCATGTACTGATCACGTGACTGATCATGCACTGATCACGTAATGATCATGCACTGATCACGTGGCTATCATGCACTGATCACGTGGCTGATCACACTGATCACGTGACTGATCATGCACTGATCACGTGGCTATCATGCACTGATCACGTGGCTGATCATGCACTGATCACGGATATCATGCACTGATCACGTGGCTGATCACACACTGATCACGTGACTGATCATGCACTGATCACGTGGCTATCATGCACTGATCACGTACTACATGCACTGATCACGTGGCTGATCATGCAATGATCATGAGCTACCATGTACTGGTCACGTGACTGATCATGCACTGATCACGTACTGATCATGCACTGATCACGTGCCTGATCATGCACTGATCACGTGGCTGATCATGCACTGATCACGTGACTGATCATGCACTGATCACGTGATTGATCATGCACTGATCACGTGGCTGATCATGCACTGATCACGTGGCTGATCACACTGATCACGTGACTGATCATGCACTGATCACGTGGCTGATCATGCACTGATCACGTGGCTGATCATGCACTGATCACGTGGATGATCATGCACTGATCACGTGGCTGATCATGCACTGATCACGTGTCTGATCATGCACTGATCACGTGGCTGATCATGCACTGATCACGTAACTGATCATGCACTGATCACGTGGCTATCATGCACTGATCACGTGGCTGATCATGCACTGATCACGGGCTGATCACACACCTGTCACGTGACTATCATGCACTGATCACGTGGCACTCATGCACTGATCACGTGGCTGATCATACACTGATCACGTAACTCACACATCACGGCTATCATGCACTGCTCACGTGGCTGTCATGGAATGATCACGTGGCAACCATATACTGGTCACGTGACTGATCATGCACTGATCACGTAAATGATCATGCACTGATCACGTGACTGATCATGCACTGATCACGTGACTGATCATGCACTGATCACGTGGCTATCATGCACTGCTCACGTGGCTGATCATGCAATGATCACGTAGCTACCATGTACTGGTCATGACTGATCATGCACTGATCACGTAATTGATCATGCACTGATCACGTGGCTGATCATGCACTGATCACGTGGCTGATCACACATGATCACGTGACTGATCATGCACTGATCACGTGGCTATCATGCACTGATCACGTGGCTGATCATGCACTGATCACGTGGCTGATCATGCACTGATCACGTGGCTGATCATGCACTGATCACGTGGATATCATGCACTGATCACGTGGCTGATCATGCACGATCACGTGACTGATCATGCACTGATCACGTGGCTATCATGCACTGATCACGTGGCTGATCATGCACTGATCACGTGGCTGATCATGCACTGATCACGTGGCTATCATGTACTGGTCACGTGACTGATCATGCACTGATCACGTGGCTGATCATGCACTGATCACGTGGCTGATCATGCACTGATCACGTGGATGATCATGCACTGATCACGTGGCTGATCATGCACTGATCACGTGACTGATCATGCACTGATCACGTGGCTATCATGCACTGATCACGTGGCTATCATGCACTGATCACGTGGCTGATCATGCAATGATCACGGCTACCATGTACTGGTCACGTGACTGATCATGCACTGATCACGTAATTGATCATGCACTGATCACGTGGCTGATCATGCACTGATCACGTGGCTGATCATACACTGATCACGTAACTGATCATGCACTGATCACGTGACTGATCATGCACTGATCACGTGGCTGATCATGCACTGATCACGTGGCTGATCATGCACTGATCACGTGACTGATCATGCACTGATCACGTGACTGATCATGCACTGATCACGTGGCTATCATGCACTGCTCACGTGGCTGATCATGCATGATCACGCAGCTACCATGTACTGGTCACATGACTGATCATGCACTGATCACGTGACTGATCATGCAGTGATCACGTGGCTATCATGCACTACTCACGTGGCTGATCATGCAATGATCATGTAGCTACCATGTACAGGTCACGTGAATGATCATACACCCATCAGGTGACTGATCATGCACTGATCACGTGGCTATCATGCACTGATCACGAGACTGATCATGCACTGATCACGTCTATATCATGCACTGATCACATGACTGCCCATGCACTGATCACGTGGATGATCATACACTAATCATGTGACAGATCATGCACTGATCACGTGGCTGATCATGCACTGATACCGTGACTGAGCATGGACTGATCACATGACTATCATGTAGTGATCACGTGACTTAATGGCGCTGATCATGTGACTGATCATGCGCTGATCATGTTTGCTATCATACACTGATCATGTGCCTCTGGAGGCAATAAACAAAGAGCTGAGTAGGCACGAATCAAACAGTCAGCAGGCAATAATCATGGAACTCAGGTGTGAGGAATCATGCTGCTCAGCTGGCAATAATCAAGCAGCTGAGCAGGCAGGAATTACGCAGCACAGCTGGCAATTGTCAAGCAGATGACAGGCAGGAATCGTGCAGCTCAGCTGGCAATTGTCAAGCAGATGAGCAGACAGTAATCACGCAGCTCAGCAGGCCCAGATCACGTGACTGAGCATGCACTGTTCACGTGGCTGATCATACACTGATCACGTGATGATCATGCACTTATCACTTGGATATCATGCACTGATCACGTGGCTGATCATACACTGTTCACGTGTCTGACCATGCACTGATCACGTGGCTGATCATACACTGCTCACGTAACTGATCATGCACTGATCACGTGGCTATCATGCACTGATCACGTGGCTGAACATGCACTGTTCACGTGGCTGATCACACACCTGTCACGTGACATATCATGCACTGATCACGTGGCACTCATGCACTGATCACGTGGCTGATCATACTCTGCTCACGTAACTCATGCACACATCACGTGGCTATCATGCACTGCTCACGTGGCTCGTCATGGAATGATCACGTAGCAACCATATACTGGTACGTGACTGATCATGCAAAGATCACGTAAATGATCATGCACTGTTCACGTGACTGATCATGTACTGATCACGTGACTGATCATGCACTGATCACGTGGCTATCATGCTCTGCTCACGTGGCTGATCATGCACGATCACGTAGCAACCATGTACTGGTCACGTGACTGATCATGCACTGATCACGATTGATCCTGCACTGATCACGTGGCTCATCATGCACTGATCACGTGGCTGATCACACATGCACGTGACTGATCATGCACTGATCACGTGGCTATCATGCACTGATCACGTGGCTGTCATGCACTGATCACGTGGATATCATGCACTGATCACGTGGCTGATCACACACGTATCACATGACTGATCATGCACTGATCACGTGGCTATCATGCACTGATCACGTGGCTATCATGCACTGATCACGTGGCTGATCATGCAATGATCACGTAGCTACCATGTACTGGTCACGTGACTGATCATGCACTGATCACGTAATTGATCATGCACTGATCATGGCTGATCATGCACTGATCACGTGGCTGATCATACACTGATCACGTAACTGATCATGCACTGATCACGTGACTGATCATGCACTGATCACGTGGCTATCATGCACTGATCACGTGGCTGGACATGCACTGATCACGTGCTGATCATGCACTGATCACGTGACTGATCATGCACTGATCACGTGACTGATCATGCACTGATCACGTGGCTATCATGCACTGATCACGTGGCTGATCATGCATGATCACGCAGCTACCATGTACTGATCACATGACTGATCATGCACTGATCACGTGACTGATCATGCACTGATCACGTGGCTATCATGCACTGATCACGTGGCTGATCATGCACTGATCATGTAGCTACCATGCACTGATCACGTGACTGATCATACACCGATCACGTGACTGATCATGCACTGATCACGTGGCTATCATGCACTGATCACGTGACTGATCATGCACTGATCACGTCTATATCATGCACTGATCACATGACTGATCATGCACTGATCACGTGGATGATCATGCACTGATCTTGTGACAGATCATGCACTGATCACGCTGATCATGCACTGATCACGTAACTGATCATGCACTGATCACGTGATGATCATGCACTGATCACGTGGCTATCATGCACTGATCACGTGGCTGATCATGCACTGATCACGTGACTGATCATGCACTGATCACGTGGCTGATCATGCACTGATCACGTGACTGATCATGCACTGATCACGTGCTGATCATGCACTGATCACGTGGCTATCATGCACTGCTCACGTGGCTGATCATGCCATGATCACGCAGCTACCATGTACTGGTCACATGACTGATCATGCACTGATCACGTGACTGATCATGCACTGATCACGTGGCTATCATGCACTACTCACGTGGCTGATCATGCAATGATCATGTAGCTACCATGTACAGGTCACGTGAATGATCATACACCCATCAGGTGACTGATCATGCACTGATCACGTGGCTATCATGCACTGATCACGTGACTGATCATGCACTGATCACGTCTATATCATGCACTGATCACATGACTGCCCATGCACTGATCACGTGGATGATCATTCACTAATCATGTGACAGATCATGCACTGATCACGTGGCTGATCATGCACTGATACCGTGACTGAGCATGGACTGATCACATGACTATCATGTAGTGATCATGTGACTTAATGGCGCTGATCATGTGACTGATCATGCGCTGATCATGTTTGTTAGCATACACTGATCATGTGCCTCTGTAGGCAATAAACAAAGAGCTGAGTAGGCACGAATCAAACAGTCAGCAGGCAATAATCATGGAACTCAGGTGTGAGGAATCATGCTGCTCAGCTGGCAATAATCAAGCAGCTGAGCAGGCAGGAATTACGCAGCACAGATGGCAATTGTCAAGCAGATGACAGGCAGGAATCGTGCAGCTCAGCTGGCAATTGTCAAGCAGATGAGCAGACAGTAATCACGCAGCTCAGCAGGCCCAGATCACGTGACTGAGCATGCACTGTTCACGTGGCTGATCATACACTGATCACGTGATGATCATGTACTGATCACTTGGATATCATACACTGATCACGTGGCTGATCATACACTGTTCACGTGTCTGACCATGCACTGATCACGTGGCTGATCATACACTGCTCACGTAACTGATCATGCACTGATCACGTGGCTATCATGCACTGATCACGTGGCTGAACATGCACTGATCACGTGGCTGATCACACACTGTCACGTGACATATCATGCACTGATCACGTGGCATCATGCACTGATCACGTGGCTGATCATACTCTGCTCACGTAACTCATGCACACATCACGTGGCTATCATGCACTGCTCATGGCTGATCATGGAATGATCACGTAGCAACCATATACTGGTAACGTGACTGATCATGCAAAGATCACGTAAATGATCATGCACTGTTCACGTGACTGATCATGTACTGATCACGTGACTGATCATGCACTGACCACGTGGCTATCATGCACTGCTCACGTGGTTGATCATGCAATGATCACGCAGCTACCATGTACTGGTCACGTGACTGATCATGCACTATCACGTGGCTGATCATACACTGCTCACGTGACTGATCATGCACTGATCACGTGGCTATCATGCACTGATCACGTGGCTGAACATGCACTGTTCACGTGGCTGATCACACACCTGTCACGTGACATATCATGCACTGATCACGTGACTCTCATGCACTGATCACGTGGCTGATCATACTCTGCTCACGTAACTCATGCACACATCACGTGGCTATCATGCACTGCTCACGTGTCTCGTCATGGAATGATCACGAGCAACCATATACTGGTAACGTGACTGATCATGCAAAGATCACGAATGATCATGCACTGTTCACGTGACTGATCATGTACTGATCACGTGACTGATCATGCACTGATCACGTGGCTATCATGCTCTGCTCACGTGGCTGATCATGCACTGATCACGCAGGCAACCATGTACTGTCACGTGACTGATCATGCACTGATCACGAATTGATCCTGCATCACGTGGCTCATCATGCACTGATCACGTGGCTGATCACACATGTATCACATGACTGATCATGCACTGATCACGTGGCTCTCATGCACTGATCACGTGGCTGCTCATGCACTGATCACGTGGATATCATGCACTGATCACGTGGCTGATCACACACGCATATCTGCACGGACTGATCATGCACTGATCACGTGGTTATCATGCACTGATCACGTGGCTATCATGCACTGATCATGTGGCTGATCATGCAATGATCACGTAGCTACCATGTACTGGTCACGTGACTGATCATGCACTGATCACGTAATTGATCATGCACTGATCATGTGGCTGATCATGCACTGATCACGTGGCTGATCATACACTGATCACATAACTGATCATGCACTGATCACGTGACTGATCATGCACTGATCACGTGGCTATCATGCACTGATCACTTGGCTGGTCATACACTGATCATGTGCCTGGTCATGCACTGATCACGTGGTTGATCATGCACTGATCACGTGACTGATCATGCACTGATCTCGTGTCTGATCATGCACTGATCACGTGGCTATCATGCACTGCTCACGTTGATCATGCCATGATCACGCAGCTACCATGTACTGTCACATGACTGATCATGCACTGATCACGTGACTGATCATGCAGTGATCACGTGGCTATCATGAACTACTCACGTGGCTGATCATGCAATGATCATAGCTACCATGTACAGGTCACGTGAATGATCATACACCCATCAGGTGACTGATCATGCACTGATCACGTGGCTATCATGCACTGATCACGAGACTGATCATGCACTGTTCACGTCTATATCATGCACTGATCACATGACTGCCCGTGCACTGATCACGTGGATGATCATACACTAATCTTGTGACAGATCATGCACTGATCACGTGGCTGATCATGCACTGATACCGTGACTGAGCATGGACTGATCACATGACTATCATGTAGTGATCACGTGACTTAATGGCGCTGATCATGTGACTGATCATGCGCTGATCATGTTTGCTATCATACACTGATCATGTGCCTCTGGAGGCAATAAACAAAGAGCTGAGTAGGCAGGAATCAAACAGTCAGCAGGCAATAATCATGGAACTCAGGTGTGAGGAATCATGCTGCTCAGCTGGCAATAATCAAGCAGCTGAGCAGGCAGGAATTACGCAGCACAGCTGGCAATTGTCAAGCAGATGACAGGCAGGAATCGTGCAGCTCAGCAGGAAATTGTCAAGCAGTTGAGCAGACAGTAATCACGCAGCTCAGCAGGCCCAGATCACGTGACTGAGCATGCACTGTTCACGTGGCTGATCATACACTGATCACGTGGCTCATCATGCACTGATCACGTGGCTGATCACACATGTATCACGTGACTGATCATGCACTGATCACGTAACTGATCCTGCACTGATCACGTGGCTGATCATGCACTGATCACGTGGCTGATCATGCACTGATCACGTGACTGATCATGCACTGATCACGTGGCTATCATGCACTGATCACGGATATCATGCACTGATCACGTGGCTGATCACACACGTATCACATGACTGATCATGCATGACACGGCTATCATGCACTGATCTCGTGGCTATCATGCACTGATTATGTGGCTGATCATGCAATATCACGTAGCTACCATGTACTGGTCACGGACTGATCATGCACTGATCACGTAATTGATCATGCACTGATCATGGCTGATCATGCACTGATCACGGCTGATCACACTGATCACATAACTGATCATGCACTGATCACGTGACTGATCATGCACTGATCACGTGGAGCACATGCACTGATCATGTGGCTGATCAGGCAATGATCATGAGCTACCATGTACTGGTCACGTGACTGATCATGCAACTGATCAGCAATGATCATGCACTGATCACGTGGCTGATCATGCACTGATCACGTGGCTGATCATGCACTGATCACTGATCATGCACTGATCACGTGGCTGATCAGGCAATGACTGGCCGTAGGCTACCATGTACTGGTCAATGGACTGATCATGCACTGATCATGAATTGATCATGCACTGATCATGTGGCTGATCATGCACTGATCACATGGCTGATCATACACTGATCAGATAACTGATCATGCACTGATCACGAGACTGATCATGCACTGTTCACGTCTATATCATGCACTGATCACATGACTGCATGCACTGATCACGTGGATGATCATACACTAATCTTGTGACAGATCATGCACTGATCACGTGGCTGATCATGCACTGATACCGTGACTGAGCATGGACTGATCACATGACTATCATGTAGTGATCACGTGACTTAATGGCGCTGATCATGTGACTGATCATGCGCTGATCATGTTTGCTATCATACACTGATCATGTGCCTCTGGAGGCAATAAACAAAGAGCTGAGTAGGCACAAATCAAACAGTCAGCAGGCAATAATCATGGAACTCAGGTGTGAGGAATCATGCTGCTCAGCTGGCAATAATCAAGCAGCTGAGCAGGCAGGAATTACGCAGCACAGCTGGCAATTGTCAAGCAGATGACAGGCAGGAATCGTGCAGCTCAGCTGGCAATTGTCAAGCAGATGAGCAGACAGTAATCACGCAGCTCAGCAGGCCCAGATCACGTGACTGAGCATGCACTGTTCACGTGGCTGATCATGCACTGATCACGTGATGATCATGCACTGACCACGTGGCTATCATGCACTGCTCACGTGGCTGATCATGCAACGATCACGTAGCAATCATGTACTGGTCACGTGACTGATCATGCACTGATCACGTAGCTGATCCTGCATTGATCACGTGGCTGATCATGCACTGATCACGCTGATCACACATGTATCACGTGACTGATCATGCACTGATCCCGTGGCTATCATGCACTGATCACGTGGCTGTCATGCACTGATCACGTGGATATCATGCACTGATCACGTGGCTGATCACACACGTATCACATGACTGATCATGCACTGATCACGTGGCTGATCATGCACTGATCACGTGGCTATCATGCACTGATCACGTGGCTTATCAGGCAATGATCACGTAGCTACCATGTACTGGTCACATAACTGATCATGCACTGAGCACGTAATTGATCATGCACTGATCATGTGGCTGATCATGCACTGATCACGTGGCTGATCATACACTGATCACATAACTGATCATGCACTGATCACGTGACTGATCATGCACTGATCACGTGGCTATCATGCACTGATCACTTGGCTGGTCATACACTGATCATGTGCCTGGTCATGCACTGATCACGTGGCTGATCATGCACTGATCACATGACTGATCATGCACTGATCTCGTGTCTGATCATGCACTGATCACGTGGCTGATCATGCCATGATCACGCAGCTACCATGTACTGGTCACATGACTGATCATGCACTGATCACGTGACTGATCATGCAGTGATCACGTGGCTATCATGAACTACTCACGTGGCTGATCATGCAATGATCATGTAGCTACCATGTACAGGTCACGTGAATGATCATACACCCATCAGGTGACTGATCATGCACTGATCACGTGGCTATCATGCACTGATCACGAGACTGATCATGCACTGATCACGTCTATATCATGCACTGATCACATGACTGCCCATGCACTGATCACGTGGATGATCATACACTAATCATGTGACAGATCATGCACTGATCACGTGGCTGATCATGCACTGATACCGTGACTGAGCATGGACTGATCACATGACTATCATGTAGTGATCGTGACTTAATGGCGCTGATCATGTGACTGATCATGCTGATCGTGTTTGCTATCATACACTGATCATGTGCCTCGAGGCAATAAACAAAGAGCTGAGTAGGCACGAACCAAACAGTCAGCAGGCAATAATCATGGAACTCAGGTGTGAGGAATCATGCTGCTCAGCTGGCAATAATCAAGCAGCTGAACAGGGAGGAATTATGCAGCACAGCTGGCAATTCTCAAGCAGATGACAGGCAGGAATCGTGCAGCTCAGCTGGCAATTGTCAAGCAGATGAGCAGACAGTAATCACGCAGCTCAGCAGGCCCAGATCACGTGACTGAGCATGCACTGTTCACGTGGCTGATCATACACTGATCACGTGATGATCATGCACTGATCACGTGGCTATCATGCACTGATCACGCTGATCATGCACTGATCACGTGCTGATCACACACTGATCACGTGACTATCATGCACTGATCACGTGCATCATGCACTGATCACGTGGCTGATCATACACTGATCACGTAACTCATGCACACATCACATGCTATCATGCACTGCTCACGTGGCTCGTCATGCAATGATCACGTAGCAACCATATACTGGTCACGTGACTGATCATGCAAGATCACGTAAATGATCATGCACTGTTCACGTGACTGATCATGCACTGATCACGTGACTGATCATGCACTGATCACGTGGCTATCATGCACTGCTCACGTGGCTGATCATGCAACGATCACGTAGCAACCATGTACTGGTCACGTGACTGATCATGCACTGATCACGTAATTGATCATGCACTGATCACGTGGCTCATCATGCACTGATCACGTGGCTGATCACACATGTATCACGTGATGATCATGCACTGATCACGTGGCTCTCATGCACTGATCACGTGGCTGTCATGCACTGATCACGTGGATATCATGCACTGATCACGTGGCTGATCATGACACGATCACATGATGATCATGCACTGATCACGTGGCTATCATGCACTGATCACGTGGCTATCATGCACTGATCACGTGGCTGATCATGCATGATCACGTAGCTACCATGTACTGGTCACGTGACTGATCATGCACTGATCACGTGACTGATCATGCACTGATCACGTGGCTGATCATGCACTGATCACGTGGCTGATCATACACTGATCACGTAACTGATCATGCACTGATCACGTGACTGATCATGCACTGATCACGTGGCTATCATGCACTGATCACTTGGCTGACATACACTGATCACGTGCCTGATCATGCACTGATCACGTGGCTGATCATGCACTGATCACGTGACTGATCATGCACTGATCTCGTGTCTGATCATGCACTGATCACGTGGCTATCATGCACTGCTCACGTGGCTGATCATGCCATGATCACGCAGCTACCATGTACTGGTCACATGACTGATCATGCACTGATCACGTGACTGATCATGCAGTGATCACGTGGCTATCATGAACTACTCACGTGGCTGATCATGCAATGATCATGTAGCTACCATGTACAGGTCACGTGAATGATCATACACCCATCAGGTGACTGATCATGCACTGATCACGTGGCTATCATGCACTGATCACGAGACTGATCATGCACTGATCACGTCTATATCATGCACTGATCACATGACTGCCCATGCACTGATCACGTGGATGATCATACACTAATCATGTGACAGATCATGCACTGATCACGTGGCTGATCATGCACTGATACCGTGACTGAGCATGGACTGATCACATGACTATCATGTAGTGATCACGTGACTTAATGGCGCTGATCATGTGACTGATCATGCGCTGATCATGTTTGCTATCATACACTGATCATGTGCCTCTGGAGGCAATAAACAAAGAGCTGAGAGGCACGAATCAAACAGTCAGCAGGCAATAATCATGGAACTCAGGTGTGAGGAATCATGCTGCTCAGCTGGCAATAATCAAGCAGCTGAACAGGCAGGAATTACGCAGCACAGCTGGCAATTGTCAAGCAGATGACAGGCAGGAATCGTGCAGCTCAGCTGGCAATTGTCAAGCAGATGAGCAGACAGTAATCACGCAGCTCAGCAGGCCCTGATCACGTGACTGAGCATGCACTGTTCACGTGGCTGATCATACACTGATCACGTGATGATCATGCACTGATCACTGGATATCATGCACTGATCACGTGGCTGATCATGCACTGATCACGTGGCTGATCATGCACTGATCACGTGGCTGAACATGCACTGTTCACGTGGCTGATCACACACCTGTCACGTGACATATCATGCACTGATCACGTGGCACTCATGCACTGATCACGTGGCTGATCATACTCTGCTCACGTAACTCATGCACACATCACGTGGCTATCATGCACTGCTCACGTGGCTCGTCATGGAATGATCACGTAGCAACCATATACTGGTCACGTGACTGATCATGCACTGATCACGTAAATGATCATGCACTGATCACGTGACTGATCATGTACTGATCACGTGACTGATCATGCACTGATCACGTGGCTATCATGCACTGCTCACGTGGCTGATCATGCAACGATCACGTAGCAACCATGTACTGGTCACGTGACTGATCATGCACTGATCACGTAATTGATCCTGCACTGATCACGGCTCATCATGCACTGATCACGTGGCTGATCACACATGTATCACGTGACTGATCATGCACTGATCACGTGGCTATCATGCACTGATCACGTGGCTGTCATGCACTGATCACGTGGATATCATGCACTGATCACGTGGCTGATCACACACGTATCACGTGACTGATCATGCACTGATCACGTGGCTATCATGCACTGATCACGTGGCTATCATGCACTGATCACGTGGCTGATCATGCAATGATCACGTAGCTACCATGTACTGGTCACGTGACTGATCATGCACTGATCACGTAATTGATCATGCACTGATCATGTGGCTGATCATGCACTGATCACGTGGCTGATCATGCACTGATCACGTAACTGATCATGCACTGATCACGTGACTGATCATGCACTGATCACGTGGCTATCATGCACTGATCACTTGGCTGACATACACTGATCACGTGCTGATCATGCACTGATCACGTGGCTGATCATGCACTGATCACGTGACTGATCATGCACTGATCACGTGTCTGATCATGCACTGATCACGTGGCTATCATGCACTGCTCACGTGGCTGATCATGCCATGATCACGCAGCTACCATGTACTGGTCACATGACTGATCATGCACTGATCACGTGACTGATCATGCAGTGATCACGTGGCTATCATGCACTACTCACGTGGCTGATCATGCAATGATCATAGCTACCATGTACAGGTCACGTGAATGATCATACACCCATCAGGTGACTGATCATGCACTGATCACGTGGCTATCATGCACGGATCACGAGACTGATCATGCACTGTTCACGTCTATATCATGCACTGATCACATGACTGCCCATGCACTGATCACGTGGATGATCATACACTAATCTTGTGACAGATCATGCACTGATCACGTGGCTGATCATGCACTGATACCGTGACTGAGCATGGACTGATCACATGACTATCATGTAGTGATCTCGTGACTTAATGGCGCTGATCATGTGAATGATCATGCGCTGATCATGTTTGCTATCATACACTGATCATGTTCCTCTGGAGGCAATAAACAAAGAGCTGAGTAGGCACGAATCAAACAGTCAGCAGGCAATACTCAAGGAACACAGGTGTGAGGAATCATGCTGCTCAGCTGGCAATAATCAAGCAGCTGAGCAGGCAGGAATTACGCAGCACAGCTGGTAATTGTCAAGCAGATGACAGGCAGGAATCGTGCAGCTCAGCTGGCAATTGTCAAGCAGATGAGCAGACAGTAATCACGCAGCTCAGCAGGCCCAGATCACGTGACTGAGCATGCACTGTTCACGTGGCTGATCATACACTGATCACGTGATCATCATGCACTGATCACTTGGATATCATGCACTGATCACGTGGCTGATCATACACTGTTCACGTGTCTGACCATGCACTGATCACCTGGCTGATCATACACTGCTCACGTAACTGATCATGCACTGATCACTGCTATCATGCACTGATCACGTGGCTGAACATGCACTGTTCACGTGGCTGATCACACACCTGTCACGTGACATATCATGCACTGATCACGTGGCACTCATGCACTGATCACGTGGCTGATCATACTCTGCTCACGTAACTCATGCACACATCACGTGGCTATCATGCACTGCTCACGTGGTTCGCCATGGAATGATCACGTAGCAACCATATACTGGTCACGTGACTGATCATGCAAAGATCACGTAAATGATCATGCACTGTTCACGTGACTCATCATGTATTGATCACGTGACTGATCATGCACTGACCACGTGGCTATCATGCACTGCTCACGTGGCTGATCATGCAACGATCACGTAGCAACCATGTACTGGTCACGTGACTGATCATGCACTGATCACGATTGATCCTGCAATCACGTGGCTCATCATGCACTGATCACGTGGCTGATCACACATCTGATCACGTGACTGATCATGCACTGATCACGTGGCTCTCATGCACTGATCACGTGGCTGTCATGCACTGATCACGTGGATATCATGCACTGATCATGTGGCTGATCACACACGTATCACATGACTGATCATGCACTGATCACGTGGCTATCATGCACTGATCACGTGGCTATCATGCACTGATCACGTGGCTGATCATGCATTGATCACGTAGCTACCATGCACTGGTCACGTAACTGATCATGCACTGATCACGTAACTGATCATGCACTGATCATGTGGCTGATCATGCACTGATCACGTGGCTGATCATACACTGATCACATAACTGATCATGCACTGATCACGTGACTGATCATGCACTGATCACGTGGCTACCATGCACTGATCACTTGGCTGGACATACTGATCACGTGCCTGGTCATGCACTGATCACGTGGCTGATCATGCACTGATCACGTGACTGATCATGCACTGATCTCGTGGTCTGATCATGCACTGATCACGTGGCTATCATGCACTGCTCACGTGGCTGATCATGCCATGATCACGCAGCTACCATGTACTGGTCACATGACTGATCATGCACTGATCACGTGACTGATCATGCAGTGATCACGTGGATATCATGAACTACTCACGTGGGTGAACATGCAATGATCATGTAGCTACCATGTACAGGTCACGTGAATGATCATGCACCCATCAGGTGACTGATCATGCACTGATCACGTGGCTATCATGCACTGATCAGACTGATCATGCACTGATCACGTCTATATCCTGCACTGATCACATGACTGCCCGTGCACCGATCACGTGGATGATCATACACTAATCTGTGACGATCATGCACTGATCACGTGGCTGATCATGCACTGATACCGTGACTGAGCATGGACTGATCACATGACTATCATGTAGTGATCACGTGACTTAATGGCGCTGATCATGTGACTGATCATGCGCTGATCATGTTTGCTATCATACACTGATCATGTGCCTCTGGAGGCAATAAACAAAGAGCTGAGTAGGCACGAATCAAACAGTCAGCAGGCAATAATCATGGAACTCAGCTGTGAGGAATCATGCTGCTCAGCTGGCAATAATCAAGCAGCTGAACAGGCAGGAATTATGCAGCACAGCTGGCAATTATCAAGCAGATGACAGGCAGGAATCGTGCAGCTCAGCTGGCAGTTGTCAAGCAGATGAGCAGACAGTAATCACGCAGCTCAGCAGGCCCAGATCACGTGACTGAGCATGCACTGTTCACGTGGCTGATCATACACTGATCACGTGATGATCATGCACTGATCACTTGGATATCATGCACTGATCACGTGGCTGATCATACACAGTTCACGTGTCTGACCATGCACTGATCACGTGGCTGATCATACACTGCTCACGTAACTGATCATGCACTGATCACGTGGCTATCATGCACTGATCACGTGGCTGAACATGCACTGTTCACGTGGCTGATCACACACCTGTCCCGTGACATATCATGCACTGATCACGTGGCACTCATGCACTGATCACGTGGCTGATCATACTCTGCTCACGTAACTCATGCACACATCACGTGGCTATCATGCACTGCTCACGTGGCTGTCATGGAATGATCACGAGCAACCATATACTGGTAACGTGACTGATCATGCAGATCACGTAAATGATCATGCACTGTTCACGTGACTGATCATCTGATCACGTGACTGATCATGCACTGATCACGTGGCTATCATGCACTGCTCACGTGGCTGATCATGCAATGATCACGTAGCTACCATGTACTGGTCACGTGACTGATCATGCACTGATCACGAATTGATCCTGCACTGATCATGTGGCTCATCATGCACTGATCACGTGGCTGATCACACATGATCACGTGACTGATCATGCACTGATCACGTGGCTATCATGCACTGATCACGTGGCTGTCATGCACTGATCACGTGGATATCATGCACTGATCACGTGGCTGATCACACACTGATCACGTGACTGATCATGCACTGATCACGTGGCTGATCATGCACTGATCACGTGCTGATCATGCACTGATCACGTGGCTTATCATGCACTGATCACGTCTATCATGCACTGATCACGTGACTGATCATGCACTGATCACGGATGATCATGCACTGATCATGGCTGATCATGCACTGATCACGTGGCTGGTCATACACTGATCACGTAACTGATCATGCACTGATCACGTGACTGATCATGCACTGATCACGTCTATCATGCACTGATCACTGGTGATCATGCACTGATCACGTGACTGATCATGCACCGATCACGTGGCTGATCATGCACTGATCACGTGGCTGATCATGCACTGATCACGTAACTGATCATGCACTGATCACGTGACTATCATGCACTGATCACATGGCTGATGATGCACGATCACGTAGCTGATCATGCACTGATCACATGACTGATCATGCACTGATCACGTGATGATCATGCACTGATCACGTGGCTATCATGCACTGATCACGTGGCTGATCATGCACTGATCACGTGACTGATCATGCACTGATCACGTGACTGATCATGCACTGATCACGTGGCTGATCATGCACTGCTCACGTGGCTGATCATGCCATGATCACGGCTATCATGCACTGATCACATGACTGATCATGCACTTATCGCGTGACTGATCATGCAGTGATCACGGCTGATCATGCACTGATCACGTGGCTGATCATGCAATGATCATGTAGCTGATCATGCACTGATCACGTGACTGATCACACTGATCACGTGACTGATCATGCACTGATCACGTGGGCATGCACTGATCACGATGACAGGCAGGATCATGCAGATCACAGCTATCATGCACTGATCACAGTGATCACGCATCAGCACTGATCACGTGACTGATCATGCACTGATCACGTGGCTGATCATGCACTGATCACTGATCATGCACTGATCACGTGGATATCATGCACTGATCACGTGGCTGATCATGCACTGATCACGTGCTGACCATGCACTGATCACGTGGCTGATCATGCACTGATCACGTGACTGATCATGCACTGATCACGTGGCTATCATGCACTGATCACGTGGCTGAACATGCACTGTTCACGGCTGATCACACACCTGTCACGTGACATCATGCACTGATCACGTGGCATCATGCACTGATCACGTGGCTGATCATACTCTGTCACGTAATCATGCACACATCACGTGGCTATCATGCACTGCTCACGTGCTGTCATGGAATGATCACGTAGCAACCATATACTGGTAACGTGACTGATCATGCAAAGATCACGAATGATCATGCACTGTTCACGTGACTGATCATGCACTGACTACGTGACTGATCATGCACTGACCACGTGGCTATCATGCTCTGCTCACGTGGCTGATCATGCAACGATCACGTAGCAAAAATGTACTGGTCACGTGACTGATCATGCACTGATCACTAATTGATCCTGCACTGATCACGTGGCTATCATGCACTGATCACGTGGCTGATCACACATGTATCACGTGACTGATCATGCACTGATCCCGTGGCTCATGCACTGATCACGTGGCTGATCATGCACTGATCACGTGGATATCATGCACTGATCATGTGGCTGATCACACACGTATCACATGACTGATCATGCACTGATCACGTGGCTATCATGCACTGATCACGTGGCCATGCACTGATCACGTGGCTGATCAGGCAATGATCACGAGCTACCATGTACTGGTCGTGACTGATCATGCACTGATCACTGATCATGCACTGATCATGGCTGATCATGCACTGATCACGCGGCTGATCATGCACTGATCACGTGGCTGATCATGCACTGATCACGTGGCTGATCATACACTGATCACGTGGCTGATCATGCACTGATCACGTGACTGGTCATGCACTGATCACGTGGCTAGTCATGCACTGATCACGTGGCTGATCATGCACTGATCACGTGCTGATCATGCACTGATCACGTGGCTGATCATGCACTGATCACGTGATGATCATGCACTGATCTCGTGACTGATCATGCACTGATCACGTGGCTATCATGCACTGCTCACGGCTGATCATGCCATGATCACGAGCTACCATGTACTGGCACATGACTGATCATGCACTGATCACGTGACTGATCATGCAGTGATCACGTGGCTATCATGAACTACTCACGTGGCTGATCATGCAATGATCATGTAGCTACCATGTACAGTCACGTGAATGATCATACACCCATCAGGTGACTGATCATGCACTGATCACGTGGCTATCATGCACAGATCACGAGACTGATCATGCACTGTTCACGTGATCATGCACTGATCACATGACTGCCTGCACTGATCACGTGGATGATCATACACTAATCTTGCTGATCATGCACTGATCACGTGGCTGATCATGCACTGATACCGACTGATCATGCACTGATCACATGACTATCATGTAGTGATCACGTGACCTAATGGCGCTGATCATGTGACTGATCATGCGCTGATCATGTTTGCTATCATACACTGATCATGTGCCTCTGGAGGCAATAAACAAAGAGCTGAGTAGGCACGAATCAAACAGTCAGCAGGCAATAATCATGGAACACAGGTGTGAGGAATCATGCTGCTCAGCTGGCAATAATCAAGCAGCTGAGCAGGCAGGAATTACGCAGCACAGCTGGCAATTGTCAAGCAGATGACAGGCAGGAATCGTGCAGCTCAGCTGGCAATTGTCAAGCATATGAGCAGACAGTAATCACGCAGCTCAGCAGGCCCAGATCACGTGACTGAGCATGCACTGTTCACGTGGCTGATCATACACTGATCGTGATGATCATGTACTGATCAGTTGGATATCATGCACTGATCACGTGGCTGATCATACACTGTTCACGTGTCTGACCATGCACTGATCACGTGGCTAATCATACACTGCTCACGTAACTGATCATGCACTGATCACGTGGCTATCATGCACTGATCACGTGGCTGAACATGCACTGTTCACGTGGCTGATCACACACCTGTCACGTGACATATCATGCACTGATCACATGGCACTCATGCACTGATCACGTGGCTGATCATACTCTGCTCACGTAACTCATGCACACATCACGTGGCAATCATGCACTGCTCACGTGGCTCATCATGGAATGATCACGTAGCAACCATATACTGGTAACGTGACTGATCATGCAAAGATCACGTAAATGATCATGCACTGTTCACGTGACTGATCATGTACTGATCACGTGACTGATCATGCACTGATCACGTACATCATGCTCATCACGTGGCTGATCATGCAACGATCACGTAGCAACCGTACTGGTCACGTGACTGATCATGCACTGATCACGTAATTGATCCTGCACTGATCACGTGGCTCATCATGCACTGATCACGTGGCTGATCACACATGTATCACGCTGATCATGCACTGATCCACGCGGGTCATGCACTGATCACGCGGCTGCCATGCACTGATCACGTGGATATCATGCACTGATCATGTGGCTGATCACGCACGTATCACGTGGCTGATCATGCACTGATCACGTGGCTATCATGCACTGATCACGTGGCTATCATGCACTGATCACGTGGCTGATCATGCAATGATCACGTGGCTATCATGCACTGATCACGTGACTGATCATGCACTGATCACGAATTGATCATGCACTGATCACGTACTGATCATGCACTGATCACGCTGATCATGCACTGATCACGTGGCTGATCATGCACTGATCACGTAACTGATCATGCACTGATCACGTGGCTATCATGCACTGATCACTGACTGACATGCACTGATCACGTACTGATCATGCACTGATCACGTGGCTGATCATGCACTGATCACGTGACTGATCATGCACTGATCACGTGACTCCATCATGCACTGATCACGTGGCTATCATGCACTGATCACGTGGCTGATCATGCATGATCACGAGCTATCATGCACTGATCACGTGACTGATCATGCACTGATCACGTGACTGATCATGCACTGATCACGTGGCTATCATGCACTACTCACGTGGCTGATCATGCACGATCACTGAAATGGCACGTACTGGTCACGTGACTGATCATGCACTGATCACGTGACTGATCATGCACTGATCACGTGGCTATCATGCACTGATCACGTGGCTGATCATGCACTGATCACGCTATCATGCACTGATCACGTGACTGATCATGCACTGATCACGTAATTGACGCACTGATCACGTGGCTGATCATGCACTGATCACGGCTGATCATGCACTGATCACATGACTGATCATGCACTGATCACGTGGACTGATCATGCACTGATCACGTGGCTGATCATGCACTGATCACGTGGCTGATCATGCACTGATCACGTGACTGATCATGCACTGATCACGTGACTGATCATGCACTGATCACGTGGCTATCATGCACTGCTCACGTGGCTGATCATGCCATGATCACGCAGCTACCATGTACTGGTCACATGACTGATCATGCACTGATCACGTGACTGATCATGCAGTGATCACGTGGCTATCATGCACTATCACGTGGCTGATCATGCAATGATCACGTAGCTACCATGTGCAGGTCACGTGAATGATCATACACCCATCAGGTGACTGATCATGCACTGATCACGTGGCTATCATGCACTGATCACGTGACTGATCATGCACTGATCACGTGCTATATCATGCACTGATCACATGACTGCCCATGCACTGATCACGGATGATCATACATAATCTTGTGACAGATCATGCACTGATCACGGCTGATCATGCACTGATACCGTGACTGAGCATGGACTGATCACATGACTATCATGTAGTGATCACGTGACTTAATGGCGCTGATCATGTGACTGATCATGCGCTGATCATGTTTGCTATCATACACTGATCATGTGCCTCTGGAGGCAATAAACAAAGAGCTGAGTAGGCACGAATCAAACAGTCAGCAGGCAATAATCATGGAACTCAGGTGTGAGGAATCATGCTGCTCAGCTGGCAATAATCAAGCAGCTGAGCAGGCAGGAATTACGCAGCACAGCTGGCAATTGTCAAGCAGATGACAGGCAGGAATCGTGCAGCTCAGCTGGCAATTGTCAAGCAGATGAGCAGACAGTAATCACGCAGCTCAGCAGGCCCTGATCACGTGACTGAGCATGCACTGTTCACGTGGCTGATCATACACTGATCACGTGATGATCATGCACTGATCACTTGATATCATGCACTGATCACGTGGCTGATCATACACTGTTCACGTTGAATGACTGATCACGTGCTGATCATACACTGCTCACGTAACTGATCATGCACTGATCACGTGGCTATCATGCACTGATCACGGCTGAACATGCACTGTTCACGTGGCTGATCACACACCTGTCACGTGACATATCATGCACTGATCACGTGGCACTCATGCACTGATCACGTGGCTGATCATACTCTGCCTGCAACTGTCATGCACACATCACGTGGCTATCATGCACTGCTCACGTGGCTCATGGAATGATCACGTAGCAACCATATACTGGTCACGTGACTGATCATGCAAGATCACGTAAATGATCATGCACTGTTCACGTGACTGATCATGCACTGATCACGTGACTGATCATGCACTGATCACGTGGCTATCATGCACTGCTCACGTGGCTGATCATGCAACGATCACGTAGCAACCATGTACTGTCACGTGACTGATCATGCACTGATCACGTAATTGATCCTGCACTGATCACGTGGCTCATCATGCACTGATCACGTGGCTGATCACACATGTATCACGTGACTGATCATGCACTGATCACGTGGCTCATGCACTGATCACGTGGCTGTCATGCACTGATCACGTGGATATCATGCACTGATCACGTGGCTGATCACACACGTATCACGTGACTGATCATGCACTGATCACGTGGCTATCATGCACTGATCACGTGGCTATCATGCACTGATCACGTGGCTGATCATGCACTGATCACGTGGCTACATGCACTGGTCACGACTGATCATGCACTGATCACGTGACTGATCATGCACTGATCACGTGGCTGATCATGCACTGATCACGTGGCTGATCATGCACTGACACATGACTGATCATGCACTGATCACGTGACTGATCATGCACTGATCACGTGCTGATCATGCACTGATCACGTGGCTGATCATGCACTGATCACGTGATGATCATGCACTGATCACGTGGCTGATCATGCACTGATCACGTGGCTATCATGCACTGATCACGTGACATCATGCATGATCACGTAGCTGCTCATGCACTGTCACGTGACTGATCATGCACTGATCACGTGACTGATCATGCACTGATCACGTGGCTATCATGCACTGCTCACGTGGCTGATCATGCAACTGATCACGAGCAACCATGTACTGGTCACGTGACTGATCATGCACTGATCACGTAATTGATCATGCACTGATCACGGCTCATCATGCACTGACTGCGTGGGATCACACATGATCACGTGATGATCATGCACTGATCACGTGGCTATCATGCACTGATCACGTGGCTGTCATGCACTGATCACGTGGCTATCATGCACTGATCATGTGGCTGATCACACACGATCACATGACTGATCATGCACTGATCACGTGGCTATCATGCACTGATCACGTGGCTATCATGCACTGATCACGTGGCTGATCATGCAATGATCGCGAGCTACATGTACTGGTCACGTGACTGATCATGCACTGATCACGCACTGATCATGCACTGATCATGGCTGATCATGCACTGATCACGTGGCATCATGCACTGATCACGTGACTGATCATGCATCACGTGACTGATCATGCACTGATCACGGCTGATCATGCACTGATCACGTGGCTGATCATGCACTGATCACGTGACTGATCATGCACTGATCTCGGGACTGATCATGCACTGATCATGGGCTACTCATGCACTGATCACGTGGCTGATCATGCCATATCACGCAGCTACCATGTACTGGTCACATGACTGATCATGCACTGATCACGTGACTGATCATGCACTGATCACGTGGCTATCATGCACTACTCACGTGGCTGATCATGCAATGATCATGTAGCTACCATGTACAGGTCACGTGAATGATCATACACCCATCAGGTGACTGATCATGCACTGATCACGTGGCTATCATGCACTGATCACGAGACTGATCATGCACTGATCACGTCTATATCATGCACTGATCACATGACTGCCCATGCACTGATCACGTGGATGATCATACACTAATCATGTGACAGATCATGCACTGATCACGTGGCTGATCATGCACTGATACCGTGACTGAGCATGGACTGATCACATGACTATCATGTAGTGATCACGTGACTTAATGGCGCTGATCATGTGACTGATCATGCGCTGATCATGTTTGCTATCATACACTGATCATGTGCCTCTGGAGGCAATAAACAAAGAGCTGAGTAGGCACGAATCAAACAGTCAGCAGGCAATAATCATGGAACTCAGGTGTGAGGAATCATGCTGCTCAGCTGGCAATAATCAAGCAGCTGAGCAGGCAGGAATTACGCAGCACAGCTGGCAATTGTCAAGCAGATGACAGGCAGGAATCGTGCAGCTCAGCTGGCAATTGTCAAGCAGATGAGCAGACAGTAATCACGCAGCTCAGCAGGCCCAGATCACGTGACTGAGCATGCACTGTTCACGTGGCTGATCATACACTGATCACGTGATGATCATGCACTGATCACTTGGATATCATGCACTGATCACGTGGCTGATCATACACTGTTCACGTGTCTGACCATGCACTGATCACGTGGCTGATCATACACTGCTCACGTAACTGATCATGCACTGATCACGTGGCTATCATGCACTGATCACGTGGCTGAACATGCACTGTTCACGTGGCTGATCACACACCTGTCACGTGACATATCATGCACTGATCACGTGGCACTCATGCACTGATCACGTGGCTGATCATACTCTGCTCACGTAACTCATGCACACATCACGTGGCTATCATGCACTGCTCACGTGGCTCGTCATGGAATGATCACGTAGCAACCATATACTGGTCACGTGACTGATCATGCAGATCACGAATGATCATGCACTGTTCACGTGACTGATCATGTACTGATCACGTGACTGATCATGCACTGATCACGTGGCTATCATGCACTGCTCACGTGGCTGATCATAACGATCACGTAGCAACCATGTACTGGTCACGTGACTGATCATGCACTGATCACGTAATTGATCCTGCACTGATCACGTGGCTCATCATGCACTGATCCATGATCATGATGTATCACGTGACTGATCATGCACTGATCCGTGGCTATCATGCACTGATCACGTGGCTGTCATGCACTGATCACGTGGATATCATGCACTGATCACGTGGCTGATCACACACGTATCACGTGACTGATCATGCACTGATCACGTATCATGCACTGATCACGTGGCTATCATGCACTGATCACGGCTGATCATGCAATGATCACGAGCTACCATGTACTGGTCACGTGACTGATCATGCACTGATCACGAATTGATCATGCACTGATCACGTGGCTGATCATGCACTGATCACGGCTGACTGGCACACTGATCACATGACTGATCATGCACTGATCACGTGACTGATCAACACCATGTGACTGATCATGCACTGATCACGTGGCTGATCATGCACTGATCACGTGACTGATCATGCACTGATCACGTGGCTGATCATGCACTGATCACGTGGATCATGCACTGATCACGTGGCTATCATGCACTGATCACGTGCTATCATGCACTGGTCACGTGACTGATCATGCACTGATCACGTGGCTGATCATGCACTGATCACGTGACTGATCATGCACTGATCACGTGGCTGATCATGCACTGATCACGTGGCTGACCATGCACTGGTCACGTGACTGATCATGCACTGATCACGCGACTATCATGCACTGATCACGTGGCTCATGCACTGATCACGTGGCTGATCACACACTTCACGTGACTGATCATGCACTGATCACGTGGCTCATGCACTGATCACGTGGCTGATCATGCACTGATCACGGCTATCATGCACTGATCACGTGGCTGATCACACACTGATCACATGACTGATCATGCACTGATCACGTGGCTATCATGCACTGATCACGTGGCTATCATGCACTGATCACGTGGCTGATCATGCACTGATCACGAAGCAACCACATACTGATCACGCACTGATCATGCACTGATCACGACTGATCATGCACTGATCACGTGGCTGATCATGCACTGATCACGTGGCTGATCATGCACTGATCACAACTGATCATGCACTGATCACGTGACTGATCATGCACTGATCACGTGGCTGATCATGCACTGATCACGTGGCTGATCATGCACTGATCACGTGACTGATCATGCACTGATCACGTGACTGATCATGCACTGATCACGTGGCTATCATGCACTGCTCACGTGGCTGATCATGCCATGATCACGCAGCTACCATGTACTGGTCACATGACTGATCATGCACTGATCACGTGACTGATCATGCACTGATCACGTGGCTATCATGCACTACTCACGTGGCTGATCATGCAATGATCATGTAGCTACCATGTACAGGTCACGTGAATGATCATACACCCATCAGGTGACTGATCATGCACTGATCACGTGGCTATCATGCACTGATCACGTGACTGATCATGCACTGATCACGTCTATATCATGCACTGATCACATGACTGCCCATGCACTGATCACGTGGATGATCATACACTAATCATGTGACAGATCATGCACTGATCACGTGGCTGATCATGCACTGATACGTGACTGAGCATGGACTGATCACATGACTATCATGTAGTGATCACGTGACTTAATGGCGCTGATCATGTGACTGATCATGCGCTGATCATGTTTGCTATCATACACTGATCATGTGCCTCTGGAGGCATAAACAAAGAGCTGAGTAGGCACGAACAAACAGTCAGCAGGCAATAATCATGGAACTCAGGTGTGAGGAATCATGCTGCTCAGCTGGCAATAATCAAGCAGCTGAGCAGGCAGGAATTACGCAGCACAGCTGGCAATTGTCAAGCAGATGACAGGCAGGAATCGTGCAGCTCAGCTGGCAATTGTCAAGCAGATGAGCAGACAGTAATCACGCAGCTCAGCAGGCCCAGATCACGTGACTGAGCATGCACTGTTCACGTGGCTGATCATACACTGATCACGTGATGATCATGCACTGATCACTTGGATATCATGCACTGATCACGTGGCTGATCATACACTGTTCACGTGTCTGACCATGCACTGATCACGTGGCTGATCATACACTGCTCACGTAACTGATCATGCACTGATCACGTGGCTATCATGCACTGATCACGTGGCTGAACATGCACTGTTCACGTGGCTGATCACACACCTGTCACGTGACATATCATGCACTGATCACGTGGCACTCATGCACTGATCACGTGGCTGATCATACTCTGCTCACGTAACTCATGCACACATCACGCGGCTATCATGCACTGCTCACGTGGCTCGTCATGGAATGATCACGAGCAACCATACTGGTAACGTGACTGATCATGCAAAGATCACGTAAATGATCATGCACTGTTCACGTGACTGATCATGTACTGATCACGTGACTGATCATGCACTGATCACGTGGCTATCATGCTCTGCTCACGTGGCTGATCATGCACTGATCACGAGCAACCATGGTCACGTGACTGATCATGCACTGATCACGTAATTGATCCTGCACTGATCACGTGGCTCATCATGCACTGATCACGTGGCTGATCACACATGTATCACGTGACTGATCATGCACTGATCGTGACTGATCATGCACTGATCACGTGCTGTCATGCACTGATCACGTGGATATCATGCACTGATCACGTGGCTGATCACACACGATCACATGACTGATCATGCACTGATCACGTGGCTATCATGCACTGACTGTGGCTATCATGCACTGATCACGCTGATCATGCAATGATCACTGAAGCACGATGTACTGGATCACATGACTGATCATGCACTGATCACGTAATTGATCATGCACTGATCACGTGGCTGATCATGCACTGATCACGTGGCTGATCATGCACTGATCACGTGACTGATCATGCACTGATCACGTGACTGATCATGCACTGATCACGTGTCCGGTCATGCACTGATCACGTGCTGATCATGCACTGATCACGTGACTGATCATGCACTGATCTCGTTCTCGATGCACTGATCACGTACACATGCACTGCTCACGCATGACTGATCGCCATGATCACGCAGCTACCATGTACTGATCACATGACTGATCATGCACTGATCACGTGGCTGATCATGCACTGATCACGTGGCTATCATGCTCTGCTCACGTGGCTGATCATGCAACGATCACGTAGCAACCATGTACTGGTCACGTGGACTGATCATGCACTGATCACGTTGATCATGCACCGATCACGTGGCTGATCATGCACTGATCACGTGGCTGATCACACTGATCACGTGACTGATCATGCACTGATCACGCGGCTATCATGCACTGATCACGTGGCTGATCATGCACTGATCACGTGGATATCATGCACTGATCACGTGGCTGATCATACACGGTTCACGTGACTGATCATGCACTGATCACGTGGCTATCATACACTGATCACGTGGCTATCATGCACTGATCACGTGGCTGATCAGGCACTGATCACGGCTGATCATGTACTGGTCACGTGACGGATCATGCACTGATCACGTAATTGATCATGCACTGATCACGTGGCTGATCATGCACTGATCACGTGGCTGATCATACACTGATCACATAACTGATCATGCACTGATCACGTGACTGATCATGCACTGATCACGTGGCTATCATGGACTGATCACGTGGCTGGTCATACACTGGTCACGTGACTGATCATGCAAAGATCACGTAGCTGATCATGCACTGTTCACGTGACTGATCATGCACTGATCACGTGTGATCATGCACTGATCACGCGGCTATCATGCACTGCTCACGTGGCTGATCATGCCACGATCACGCAGCTACCATGTACTTGTCACATGACTGATCATGCACTGATCACGTAATTGATCATGCACTGATCACGTGGCTATCATGCACTGCTCACGTGGCTGATCATGCACTGATCATGTAGCTACCATGTACTGGTCACGTGAATGATCATGCACCCATCAGGTGACTGATCATGCACTGATCACGCGGCTATCATGCACGGATCACGTGACTGATCATGCACTGATCACGCGGATATCATGCACTGATCACGTGACTGCTCGTGCACTGATCACGTGGATGATCATACACTAATCTGTGACAGATCATGCACTGATCACGTGGCTGATCATGCACTGATACCGTGACTGAGCATGGACTGATCACATGATTATCATGGATCACGTGACTTAATGGCACTGATCATGTGACTGATCATGCGCTGATCATGTTTGCTATCATGCACTGATCATGTGCCTCTGGAGGCACTAAACAAAGAGCTGAGTAGGCACGAATCAAACAGTCAGCAGGCAATAATCATGGAACTCAGGTGTGAGGAATCATGCTGCTCAGCTGGCAATAATCAAGCAGCTGAGCAGGCAGGAATTACGCAGCACAGCTGGCAATTGTCAAGCAGATGACAGGCAGGAATCGTGCAGCTCAGCTGGCAATTGTCAAGCAGATGAGCAGACAGTAATCACGCAGCTCAGCAGGCCCAGATCACGTGACTGAGCATGCACTGTTCACGTGGCTGATCATACACTGATCACGTGATGATCATGCACTGATCACTTGGATATCATGCACTGATCACGTGGCTGATCATACACTGTTCACGTGTCTGACCATGCACTGATCACGTGGCTGATCATACACTGCTCACGTAACTGATCATGCACTGATCACGTGGCTATCATGCACTGATCACGTGGCCATGCACTGTTCACGTGGCTGATCACACACCTGTCACGTGACATATCATGCACTGATCACGTGGCATCATGCACTGATCACGTGGCTGATCATACTCTGCTCACGTAACTCATGCACACATCACGTGGCTATCATGCACCGCTCACGTGGCTCGTCATGGAATGATCACGTAGCAACCATATACTGGTAACGTGACTGATCATGCAAAGATCACGTAAATGATCATGCACTGTTCACGTGACTGATCATGTACTGATCACGGATCATGCACTGACCACGTGGCTATCATGCTCTGCTCACGTGGCTGATCATGCAACGATCACGAGCAACCATGTACTGGTCACGTGACTGATCATGCACTGATCACGTAATTGATCCCACTGATCACGTGGCTCATCATGCACTGATCACGTGGCTGATCACACATGTATCATGACTGATCATGCACTGATCCTGGCTCTCATGCACTGATCACGTGGCTGTCATGCACTGATCACGTGGATATCATGCACTGATCACGTGGCTGATCACACACGTATCACATGACTGATCATGCACTGATCACGTGGCTATCATGCACTGATCACGTGGGCTATCATGCACTGATCACGTGCTGATCAGGCAATGATCACGTAGCTACTCATGTACTGGTCACGACTGATCATGCACTGATCACGTAATTGATCATGCACTGATCATGTGGCTGATCATGCACTGATCACGTGGCTGATCATACACTGATCACGTAACTGATCATGCACTGATCACGTGACTGATCATGCACTGATCACGTGCCTGGTCATGCACTGATCACGTGGCTGATCATGCACTGATCACGTGACTGATCATGCACTGATCTCGCGTCTGATCATGCACTGATCACGTGGCTATCATGCACTGCTCACGTGGCTGATCATGCCATGATCACGCAGCTACCATGTACTGGTCACATGACTGATCATGCACTGATCACGTGACTGATCATGCAGTGATCACGTGGCTATCATGAACTACTCACGT
This sequence comes from Bos javanicus, assembly GCF_032452875.1. Classification (NCBI taxonomy): domain Eukaryota; kingdom Metazoa; phylum Chordata; class Mammalia; order Artiodactyla; family Bovidae; genus Bos; species Bos javanicus. The sequence continues at coordinate 29,511 of NW_026894741.1, read as the reverse complement.
GGCTGATCATGCAATGATCATGGCTACCATGTACAGGTCACGTGAATGATCATACACCCATCAGGTGACTGATCATGCACTGATCACGTGGCTATCATGCACTGATCACGAGACTGATCATGCACTGTTCACGCCTATATCATGCACTGATCACATGACTGCCCGTGCACCGATCACGTGGATGATCATACACTAATCTTGTGACAGATCATGCACTGATCACGTGGCTGATCATGCACTGATACCGTGACTGAGCATGGACTGATCACATGACTATCATGTAGTGATCACGACTTAATGGCGCTGATCATGTGACTGATCATGCGCTGATCATGTTTGCTATCATACACTGATCATGTGCCTCTGGAGGTAAACAAAGAGCTGAGTAGGCACGAATCAAACAGTCAGCAGGCAATAATCATGGAACTCAGGTGTGAGGAATCATGCTGCTCAGCTGGCAATAATCAAGCAGCTGAGCAGGCAGGAATTACGCAGCACAGCTGGCAATTGTCAAGCAGATGACAGGCAGGAATCGTGCAGCTCAGCTGGCAATTGTCAAGCAGATGAGCAGACAGTAATCACGCAGCTCAGCAGGCCCAGATCACGTGACGGAGCATGCACTGTTCACGTGGCTGATCATACACTGATCACGTGATGATCATGCACTGATCACGTGGATATCATGCACTGATCACGTGGCTGATCATACACTGTTCACGTGTCTGACCATGCACTGATCACGTGGCTGATCATACACTGCTCACGTGACTGATCACGCACTGATCACGTGGCTATCATGCACTGATCACGTGGCTGATCATGCACTGACTGTGGCTCATCATACACTGCTCACGTATGATCATGCACTGATCACGTGACTCATCACTGATCACACGTGGCTGATCATGCACTGCTCAGTACTATCGGCACTGATCACGCTGATCATACAGTGCTCACGACTGATCATGCACAGATCACGTGGCTGATCATGCACTGTTCACGTGACTGATCATGCACTGATCACGTGACTGATCATGCACTGATCACGTGGCTGATCATGCACTGACCACGTGGCTGATCATGCACCGATCATGACTGACCATGCACCGGTCTGCACTGATCATGCACTGATCACGTGGCTGATCATGCACTGATCACGTGGCTGATCATGCACTGATCACGTGGCTGATCATGCACTGATCACGTGACTGATCATGCACTGATCACGTGGTTCTCATATGCACTGATCACGTGGCTGATCATGCACTGATCACGTGGCTGATCATGCACTGATCACGGGCTGATCATACACGATCACGTGACTGATCATGCACTGATCACGTGGCTATCATGCACTGATCACGTGGCTATCATGCACTGATCACGTGGCTGATCAGGCAACTGATCACGTAGCTACCATGTACTGGTCACGTGACTGATCATGCACTGATCACGTGTAATTGATCATGCACTGATCACGTGGCTGATCATGCACTGATCACGTGCCTCGATCACATGATCAATATGCAGAACGATCATGCACTGATCACGTGGCTGATCATGCACTGATCACGTGGCTGATCATGCACTGATCACGTGGCTGATCATGCACTGATCACGGACTGATCATGCACTGATCTCGTGACTGATCATGCACTGATCACGTGGCTATCATGCACTGCTCACGTGGCTGATCATGCCATGATCACGCAGCTACCATGTACTGGTCACATGACTGATCATGCACTGATCACGTGACTGATCATGCAGTGATCACGTGGCTATCATGAACTATCACGTGGCTGATCATGCAATGATCATGTAGCTACCATGTACAGTCACGTGAATGATCATACACCCATCAGGTGACTGATCATGCACTGATCACGTGGCTATCATGCACTGATCACGTAGACTGGATCATGCACTGTTCACGTCTATATCATGCACTGATCACATGACTGCCCGTGCACTGATCACGTGGATGATCATACACTAATCTTGTGACAGATCATGCACTGATCACGTGGCTGATCATGCACTGATACCGTGACTGAGCATGGACTGATCACATGACTATCATGTAGTGATCACGGACTTAATGGCGCTGATCATGTGACTGATCATGCGCTGATCATGTTTGCTATCATACACTGATCATGTGCCTCTGGAGGCAATAAACAAAGAGCTGAGTAGGCACGAATCAAACAGTCAGCAGGCACAATCATGGAACTCAGGTGTGAGGAATCATGCTGCTCAGCTGGCAATAATCAAGCAGCTGAGCAGGCAGGAATTACGCAGCACAGCTGGCAATTGTCAAGCAGATGACAGGCAGGAATCGTGCAGCTCAGCTGGCATTGTCAAGCAGATGAGCAGACAGTAATCACGCAGCTCAGCAGGCCCAGATCACGTGACTGAGCATGCACTGTTCACGTGGCTGATCATACACTGATCACGTGATGATCATGCACTGATCACTTGGATATCATGCACTGATCACGTGGCTGATCATACACTGTTCACGTGTCTCGACCATGCACTGATCACGTGGCTGATCATACACTGCACGTAACTGATCATGCACTGATCACGTGGCTATCATGCACTGATCACGTGGCTGAACATGCACTGTTCACGCTGATCACACACCTGTCACGCGACATATCATGCACTGATCACGTGGCACTCATGCACTGATCACGTGGCTGATCATACTCTGCTCACGTAACTCATGCACACATCACGCGGCTATCATGCACTGCTCACGTGGCTCGTCATGGAATGATCACGTAGCAACCATATACTGGTAACGTGACTGATCATGCAAGATCACGAATGATCATGCACTGTTCACGTGACTGATCATGCACTGATCACGTGACTGATCATGCACTGACCAAGTGGCTATCATGCTCTGCTCACGTGGCTGATCATGCAACATCACGAGCAACCATGTACTGGTCACGTGACTGATCATGCACTGATCACGCAATTGATCCTGCACTGATCACGCGGCTCATCATGCACTGATCACGCGGCTGATCACACATGTATCACGTGACTGATCATGCACTGATCCCGTGGCTCTCATGCACTGATCACGTGGCTGATCATGCACTGATCACGTGGATATCATGCACTGATCACGTGGCTGATCACACACGTATCACATGACTGATCATGCACTGATCACGTGGCTATCATGCACTGATCACGCCATCATGCACTGATCACGTGGCTGATCAGGCAATGATCACGAGCAACCATGACTGGTCACGTGACTGATCATGCACTGATCACGAATTGATCATGCACTGATCGCGTGGCTGATCATGCACTGATCACGTGGCTGATCATACACTGATCACGTACTGATCATGCACTGATCACGACTGATCATGCACTGATCACGGCTATCATGCACTGATCACTTGCTGGACAGCACTGATCACGGCTGATCATGCACTGATCACGTGGCTGATCATGCACTGATCACGTGACTGATCATGCACTGGGTTGATCATGCACTGATCACGTGGCTATCATGCACTGCTCACGTGGCTGATCATGCCATGATCACGCAGCTACCACGTACTGGTCACATGACTGATCATGCACTGATCACGTGACTGATCATGCAGTGATCACGTGGCTATCATGAACTACTCACGTGGCTGATCATGCAACGATCACGTATCAACCATGTACTGGTCACGTGAATGATCATGCACCCATCAGGTGACTGATCATGCACTGATCACGTGGCTATCATGCACTGATCACGAGACTGATCATGCACTGTTCACGCCTATATCATGCACTGATCACATGACTGCCTGCACTGATCACGTGGATGATCATACACTAATCTTGTGACAGATCATGCACTGATCACGTGGCTGATCATGCACTGATACCGTGACTGAGCATGGACTGATCACATGACTATCATGTAGTGATCACGTGACTTAATGGCGCTGATCATGTGACTGATCATGCGCTGATCATGTTTGCTATCATACACTGATCATGTGCCTCTGGAGGCAATAAACAAAGAGCTGAGTAGGCACGAATCAAACAGTCAGCAGGCAATAATCATGGAACACAGTGTGAGGAATCATGCTGCTCAGCTGGCAATAATCAAGCAGCTGAGCAGGCAGGAATTCAGCACAGCTGGCAATTGTCAAGCAGATGACAGGCAGGAATCGTGCAGCTCAGCTGGCAATTGTCAAGCAGATGAGCAGACAGTAATCACGCAGCTCAGCAGGCCCAGATCACGTGACTGAGCATGCACTGTTCACGTGGCTGATCATACACTGATCACGTGATGATCATGCACTGATCACTTGGATATCATGCACTGATCACGTGGCTGATCATACACTGTTCACGTGTCCGACCATGCACTGATCACGTGGCTGATCATACACTGCTTACGTAACTGATCATGCACTGATCACGGCTATCATGCACTGATCACGTGGCTGAACATGCACCGTTCACGTGGCTGATCACACACCTGTCACGTGACATATCACGCACTGATCACGCGGCACTCATGCACTGATCACGTGGCTGATCATACTCTGCTCACGAAACTCATGCACACATCACGTGGCTATCATGCACTGCTCACGTGGCTCGTCATGGAACGATCACGAAGCAACCATATACTGGTAACGTGACTGATCATGCAAAGATCACGTAAATGATCATGCACTGCTCACGTGACTGATCATGTACTGATCACGTGACTGATCATGCACTGACCACGTGGCTATCATGCTCTGCTCATGGCTGATCATGCAACCATCACGTAGCAACCATGTATTGGTCACGTGACTGATCATGCACTGATCACGTAATTGATCCTGCACTGATCACGTGGCTCATCATGCACTGATCACGTGGCTGATCACACATGGATCACGTGACTGATCATGTACTGATCCCGTGGCTCTCATGCACTGATCACGCGGCTGTCATGCACTGATCACGTGGATATCATGCACTGATCACGTGGCTGATCACACACGTATCACATGACTGATCATGCACTGATCACGTGGCTATCATGCACTGATCACGTGGCATTGCACTGATCACGTGGCTGATCAGGCAATGATTACGTAGCTACCATGTACTGGTCACGTGACTGATCATGCACTGATCACGTAATTGATCATGCACTGATCATGTGGCTGATCATGCACTGACCACGTGGCTGATCATACACTGATCACATAACTGATCATGCACTGATCACGTGACTGATCATGCACTGATCACTTGGCTATCATGCACTGATCACGTGGCTGGATCATACACTGATCACGTGCCTGGTCATGCACTGATCACGTGGCTGATCATGCACTGATCACGTGACTGATCATGCACTGATCTCGTGTCTGATCATGCACTGATCACGTGGCTATCATGCACTGCTCACGTGGCTGATCATGCCATGATCACGCAGCTACCATGTACTGGTCACATGACTGATCATGCACTGATCACGTGACTGATCATGCAGTGATCACGTGGCTATCATGAACTACTCACGTGGCTGATCATGCAATGATCATGTAGCTACTATGTACAGGTCACGTGAATGATCATACACCCATCAGGTGACTGATCATGCACTGATCACGTGGCTATCATGCACTGATCACGAGACTGATCATGCACTGTTCACGTCTATATCATGCACTGATCATGATGCCCGGCACTGATCACGGATGATCATACACTAATCTTGTGACAGATCATGCACTGATCACGTGGCTGATCATGCACTGATACCGTGACTGAGCATGGACTGATCACATGACTATCATGTAGTGATCACGTGACTTAATGGCGCTGATCATGTGACTGATCATGCGCTGATCATGTTTGCTATCATACACTGATCATGTGCCTCTGGAGGCAATAAACAAAGAGCTGAGTAGGCACGAATCAAACAGTCAGCAGGCAATAATCATGGAACTCAGGTGTGAGGAATCATGCTGCTCAGCTGGCAATAATCAAGCAGCTGAGCAGGCAGGAATTACGCAGCACAGCTGGCAATTGTCAAGCAGATGACAGGCAGGAATCGTGCAGCTCAGCTGGCAATTGTCAAGCAGATGAGCAGACAGTAATCACGCAGCTCAGCAGGCCCAGATCACGTGACTGAGCATGCACTGTTCACGTGGCTGATCATACACTGATCACGTGATGATCATGCACTGATCACTTGGATATCATGCACTGATCACGTGGCTGATCATACACTGTTCACGCGTCTGACCATGCACTGATCACGTGGCTGATCATACACTGCTCACGTAACTGATCATGCACTGATCACGTGGCTATCATGCACTGATCACGTGGCTGAACATGCACTGTTCACGTGGCTGATCACACACCTGTCACGTGACATATCATGCACTGATCACGTGGCACTCATGCACTGATCACGTGGCTGATCATACTCTGCTCACGTAACTCATGCACACATCACGTGGCTATCATGCACTGCTCACGTGGCTCGTCATGGAATGATCACGTAGCAACCATATACTGGTCACGTGACTGATCATGCACAGATCACGTAAATGATCATGCACTGTTCACGTGACTGATCATGTACTGATCACGTGACTGATCATGCACTGATCACGTGGCTATCATGCACTGCTCACGTGGCTGATCATGCACGATCACGTAGCAACCATGTACTGGTCACGTGACTGATCATGCACTGATCACGTAATTGATCCTGCACTGATCACGTGGCTCATCATGCACTGATCACGTGGCTGATCACACATGTATCACGTGACTGATCATGCACTGATCACGTGGCTATCATGCACTGATCACGTGGCTGTCATGCACTGATCACGTGGATATCATGCACTGATCACGTGGCTGATCACACACGTATCACGTGACTGATCATGCACTGATCACGTGGCTATCATGCACTGATCACGTGGCTATCATGCACTGATCACGTGGCTGATCATGCACTGATCACGTAGCTACCATGCACTGGTCACGTGACTGATCATGCACTGATCACGCAATTGATCATGCACTGATCACGTGGCTGATCATGCACTGATCACGTGGCTGATCATACACTGATCACGTAACTGATCATGCACTGATCACGTGACTGATCATGCACTGATCACGTGGCTATCATGCACTGATCACGTGGCTGATCATGCACTGATCACGTGCTGTCATGCACTGATCACGTGGCTGATCATGCACTGATCACGTGACTGATCATGCACTGATCACGTGTCTGATCATGCACTGATCACGTGGCTATCATGCACTGCTCACGTGGCTGATCATGCCATGATCACGCAGCTACCATGTACTGGTCACATGACTGATCATGCACTGATCACGTGACTGATCATGCACTGATCACGTGGCTATCATGCACTACTCACGTGGCTGATCATGCAATGATCATGTAGCTACCATGTACAGGTCACGTGAATGATCATACACCCATCAGGTGACTGATCATGCACTGATCACGTGGCTATCATGCACTGATCACGAGACTGATCATGCACTGATCACGTCTATATCATGCACTGATCACATGACTGCATGCACTGATCACGGATGATCATACACATCTTGTGACAGATCATGCACTGATCACGTGGCTGATCATGCACTGATACCGTGACTGAGCATGGACTGATCACATGACTATCATGTAGTGATCACGTGACTTAATGGCGCTGATCATGTGACTGATCATGCGCTGATCATGTTTGCTATCATACACTGATCATGTGCCTCTGGAGGCAATAAACAAAGAGCTGAGTAGGCACGAATCAAACAGTCAGCAGGCAATAATCATGGAACTCAGGTGTGAGGAATCATGCTGCTCAGCTGGCAATAATCAAGCAGCTGAGCAGGCAGGAATTACGCAGCACAGCTGGCAATTGTCAAGCAGATGACAGGCAGGAATCGTGCAGCTCAGCTGGCAATTGTCAAGCAGATGAGCAGACAGTAATCACGCAGCTCAGCAGGCCCAGATCACGTGACTGAGCATGCACTGTTCACGTGGCTGATCATACACTGATCACGTGATGATCATGCACTGATCACTTGGATATCATGCACTGATCACGTGGCTGATCATACACTGTTCACGCGTCTGACCATGCACTGATCACGTGGCTGATCATACACTGCTCACGTAACTGATCATGCACTGATCACGTGGCTATCATGCACTGATCACGTGGCTGAACATGCACTGTTCACGTGGCTGATCACACACCTGTCACGTGACATATCATGCACTGATCACGTGGCACTCATGCACTGATCACGTGGCTGATCATACTCTGCTCACGTAACTCATGCACACATCACGTGGCTATCATGCACTGCTCACGTGGCTCATGGAATGATCACGTAGCAACCATATACTGGTCACGTGACTGATCATGCACTGATCACGTAAATGATCATGCACTGTTCACGTGACTGATCATGTACTGATCACGTGACTGATCATGCACTGATCACGTGGCTATCATGCACTGCTCACGTGGCTGATCATGCAACGATCACGAGCAACCATGTACTGGTCACGTGACTGATCATGCACTGATCACGCAATTGATCATGCACTGATCACGTGGCTCATCATGCACTGATCACGTGGCTGATCACACATGTATCACGTGACTGATCATGCACTGATCACGTGGCTATCATGCACTGATCACGTGGCTGTCATGCACTGATCACGTGGATATCATGCACTGATCACGTGGCTGATCACACACGATCACGTGACTGATCATGCACTGATCACGTGGCTATCATGCACTGATCACGTGGCTATCATGCACTGATCACGTGGCTGATCATGCTGATCACGAGCTATCATGCACTGATCACGTGACTGATCATGCACTGATCACGTGGCTGATCATGCACTGATCACGTGGCTGATCATGCACTGATCACGTGCTGATCATGCACTGATCACAACTGATGCACTGATCACGTGACTGATCATGCACTGATCACGTGACTGATCATGCACTGATCACGTGGCTGATCATGCACTGATCACGTGGCTGATCATGCACTGATCACGTGGCTGATCATGCACTGATCACGTGGCTATCATGCACTGATCACGTGACTGATCATGCACTGATCACGTGATCATGCACTGATCACGTGGCTGATCATGCACTGATCACGTGGCTGATCATGCACTGATCACACTGATCATGCACTGATCACGTGACTGATCATGCACTGATCACGTGGCTACCATGCACTGATCACGTGGCTGATCATGCACTGATCACGTGCCTGATCATGCACTGATCACGTGGCTGATCATGCACTGATCACGTGACTGATCATGCACTGATCACGTGACTGATCATGCACTGATCACGTGGCTATCATGCACTGCTCACGTGGCTGATCATGCATGATCACGCAGCTACCATGTACTGGTCACATGACTGATCATGCACTGATCACGTGACTGATCATGCACTGATCACGTGGCTATCATGCACTACTCACGTGGCTGATCATGCAATGATCATGTAGCTACCATGTACAGGTCACGTGAATGATCATACACCCATCAGGTGACTGATCATGCACTGATCACGTGGCTATCATGCACTGATCACGAGACTGATCATGCACTGTTCACGCCTATATCATGCACTGATCACATGACTCGATGCACTGATCACGTGGATGATCATACACTAATCATGTGACAGATCATGCACTGATCACGTGGCTGATCATGCACTGATACCGTGACTGAGCATGGACTGATCACATGACTATCATGTAGTGATCACGTGACTTAATGGCGCTGATCATGTGACTGATCATGCGCTGATCATGTTTGCTATCATACACTGATCATGTGCCTCTGGAGGCAATAAACAAAGAGCTGAGTAGGCACGAATCAAACAGTCAGCAGGCAATAATCATGGAACTCAGGTGTGAGGAATCATGCTGCTCAGCTGGCAATAATCAAGCAGCTGAGCAGGCAGGAATTACGCAGCACAGCTGGCAATTGTCAAGCAGATGACAGGCAGGAATCGTGCAGCTCAGCTGGCAATTGTCAAGCAGATGAGCAGACAGTAATCACGCAGCTCAGCAGGCCCTGATCACGTGACTGAGCATGCACTGTTCACGTGGCTGATCATACACTGATCACGTGATGATCATGCACTGATCACTTGGATATCATGCACTGATCACGTGGCTGATCATACACTGTTCACGTGTCTGACCATGCACTGATCACGTGGCTGATCATACACTGCTCACGTAACTGATCATGCACTGATCACGTGGCTATCATGCACTGATCACGTGGCTGATCATGCACTGATCACGTGGCTGATCACACACTGTCACGTGACATATCATGCACTGATCACGTGGACTCATGCACTGATCACGTGGCTGATCATACTCTGCTCACGTGACTCATGCACACATCACGTGGCTATCATGCACTGATCACGTGGCTGTCATGGAATGATCACGTAGCAACCATATACTGGTCACGTGACTGATCATGCACTGATCACGTAAATGATCATGCACTGATCACGTGACTGATCATGCACTGATCACGTGACTGATCATGCACTGATCACGTGGCTATCATGCACTGCTCACGTGGCTGATCATGCACTGATCACGTAGCAACCATGCACTGGTCACGTGACTGATCATGCACTGATCACGTAATTGATCATGCACTGATCACGTGGCTCATCATGCACTGATCACGTGGCTGATCACACATGATCACGTGACTGATCATGCACTGATCCCGCGGCTCTCATGCACTGATCACGTGGCTGTCATGCACTGATCACGTGGATATCATGCACTGATCACGTGGCTGATCACACACTGATCACGTGATGATCATGCACTGATCACGTGGCTATCATGCACTGATCACGTGGCTGATCATGCAATGATCACGTAGCTACCATGTACTGGTCACGTGACTGATCATGCACTGATCACGCAATTGATCATGCACTGATCACGTGGCTGATCATGCACTGATCACGGCTGATCATGCACTGATCACGTGACTGATCATGCACTGATCACGTGACTGATCATGCACTGATCACGTGGCTGATCATGCACTGATCACGTGGCTGATCATGCACTGATCACGTGACTGATCATGCACTGATCTCACGTGGCTGATCATGCACTGATCACGTGGCTATCATGCACTGCTCACGTGGCTGATCATGCCATGATCACGCAGCTACCATGTACTGGTCACATGACTGATCATGCACTGATCACGTGACTGATCATGCACTGATCACGTGGCTATCATGCACTACTCACGTGGCTGATCATGCAATGATCATGTAGCTACTATGTACAGGTCACGTGAATGATCATACACCCATCAGGTGACTGATCATGCACTGATCACGTGGCTATCATGCACTGATCACGGACTGATCATGCACTGATCACGTCTATATCATGCACTGATCACATGACTGCCATGCACTGATCACGTGGATGATCATACACTAATCATGTGACAGATCATGCACTGATCACGTGGCTGATCATGCACTGATACCGTGACTGAGCATGGACTGATCACATGACTATCATGTAGTGATCACGTGACTTAATGGCGCTGATCATGTGACTGATCATGCGCTGATCATGTTTGCTATCATACACTGATCATGTGCCTCTGGAGGCAATAAACAAAGAGCTGAGTAGGCACGAATCAAACAGTCAGCAGGCAATAATCATGGAACTCAGGTGTGAGGAATCATGCTGCTCAGCTGGCAATAATCAAGCAGCTGAGCAGGCAGGAATTACGCAGCACAGCTGGCAATTGTCAAGCAGATGACAGGCAGGAATCGTGCAGCTCAGCTGGCAATTGTCAAGCAGATGAGCAGACAGTAATCACGCAGCTCAGCAGGCCCAGATCACGTGACTGAGCATGCACTGTTCACGTGGCTGATCATACACTGATCACGTGATGATCATGCACTGATCACTTGGATATCATGCACTGATCACGTGGCTGATCATACACTGTTCACGCGTCTGACCATGCACTGATCACGTGGCTGATCATACACTGCTCACGTAACTGATCATGCACTGATCACGTGGCTATCATGCACTGATCACGTGGCTGAACATGCACTGTTCACGTGGCTGATCACACACCTGTCACGCGACATATCATGCACTGATCACGTGGCACTCATGCACTGATCACGTGGCTGATCATACTCTGCTCACGTAACTCATGCACACATCACGTGGCTATCATGCACTGCTCACGTGGCTCGTCATGGAATGATCACGAGCAACCATATACTGGTAACGTGACTGATCATGCACAGATCACGTAAATGATCATGCACTGTTCACGTGACTGATCATGTACTGATCACGCGACTGATCATGCACTGATCACGTGGCTATCATGCTCTGCTCACGTGGCTGATCATGCAACGATCACGTAGCAACCATGTACTGGTCACGTGACTGATCATGCACTGATCACGTAATTGATCTGCACTGATCACGTGGCTCATCATGCACTGATCACGTGGCTGATCACACATGTATCACGTGACTGATCATGCACTGATCACGTGGCTATCATGCACTGATCACGTGGCTGTCATGCACTGATCACGTGGATATCATGCACTGATCACGTGGCTGATCACACACTGATCACGTGACTGATCATGCACTGATCACGTGGCTATCATGCACTGATCACGTGGCTGATCATGCACTGATCACGTGAGCTACCATGTACTGGTCACGTGACTGATCATGCACTGATCACGTGGCTGATCATGCACTGATCACGTGGCTGATCATGCACTGATCACGTGGCTGATCATGCACTGATCACGTGACTGATCATGCACTGATCACGTGACTGATCATGCACTGATCACGTGGCTGATCATGCACTGATCACGTGGCTGATCATGCACTGATCACGTGACTGATCATGCACTGATCACGTGACTGATCATGCACTGATCACGTGGCTATCATGCACTGATCACGTGGCTGATCATGCCATGATCACGCAGCTACCATGTACTGGTCACATGACTGATCATGCACTGATCACGTGACTGATCATGCACTGATCACGTGGCTATCATGCACTACTCACGTGGCTGATCATGCAATGATCATGTAGCTACCATGTACAGGTCACGCGAATGATCATACACCCATCAGGTGACTGATCATGCACTGATCACGTGGCTATCATGCACTGATCACGAGACTGATCATGCACTGATCACGTCTATATCATGCACTGATCACATGACTGCCATGCACTGATCACGTGGATGATCATACACTAATCATGACAGATCATGCACTGATCACGTGGCTGATCATGCACTGATACCGTGACTGAGCATGGACTGATCACATGACTATCATGTAGTGATCACGTGACTTAATGGCGCTGATCATGTGACTGATCATGCGCTGATCATGTTTGCTATCATACACTGATCATGTGCCTCTGGAGGCAATAAACAAAGAGCTGAGTAGGCACGAATCAAACAGTCAGCAGGCAATAATCATGGAACTCAGGTGTGAGGAATCATGCTGCTCAGCTGGCAATAATCAAGCAGCTGAGCAGGCAGGAATTACGCAGCACAGCTGGCAATTGTCAAGCAGATGACAGGCAGGAATCGTGCAGCTCAGCTGGCAATTGTCAAGCAGATGAGCAGACAGTAATCACGCAGCTCAGCAGGCCCAGATCACGTGACTGAGCATGCACTGTTCACGTGGCTGATCATACACTGATCACGTGATGATCATGCACTGATCACTTGGATATCATGCACTGATCACGTGGCTGATCATACACTGTTCACGTGTCTGACCATGCACTGATCACGTGGCTGATCATGCACTGATCACGTAACTGATCATGCACTGATCACGTGGCTATCATGCACTGATCACGTGGCTGATCATGCACTGATCACGTGGCTGATCACACACTGTCACGTGACATATCATGCACTGATCACGTGGCACTCATGCACTGATCACGTGGCTGATCATACACTGATCACGTGATCATGCACTGATCACGTGGCTATCATGCACTGCTCACGTGGCTGATCATGGAATGATCACGAGCAACCATATACTGGTAACGTGACTGATCATGCACTGATCACGTAAATGATCATGCACTGATCACGTGACTGATCATGCACTGATCACGTGACTGATCATGCACTGATCACGTGGCTATCATGCACTGATCACGTGGCTGATCATGCACGATCACGTAGCAACCATGTACTGATCACGTGACTGATCATGCACTGATCACGTAATTGATCATGCACTGATCACGTGGCTGATCATGCACTGATCACGTGGCTGATCATGCACTGATCACGTGACTGATCATGCACTGATCACGTGGCTATCATGCACTGATCACGTGGCTGATCATGCACTGATCACGTGGATATCATGCACTGATCACGTGGCTGATCATGCACTGATCACGTGACTGATCATGCACTGATCACGTGGCTATCATGCACTGATCACGTGGCTGATCATGCACTGATCACGTGGCTGATCACACACTGTCACGTGACTGATCATGCACTGATCATGGACTCATGCACTGATCACGTGGCTGATCATGCACTGATCACGTAACTCATGCACTGATCACGTGGCTGATCATGCACTGATCACGTGGCTGATCATGCACTGATCACGTATGATCATGCACTGATCACGTGACTGATCATGCACTGATCACAAATGATCATGCACTGATCACGGACTGATCATGCACTGATCACGTGACTGATCATGCACTGATCACGTGGCTATCATGCACTGCTCACGTGGCTGATCATGCAATCACGGAGCAACCATGTACTGGTCACGTGACTGATCATGCACTGATCACGAATTGATCATGCACTGATCACTGGCTGATCATGCACTGATCACGTGGCTGATCACACATGATCACGTGACTGATCATGCACTGATCACGTGGCTATCATGCACTGATCACGTGGCTGATCATGCACTGATCACGTGGATATCATGCACTGATCATGGCTGATCATGCACTGATCACGTGACTGATCATGCACTGATCACGTGGCTGATCATGCACTGATCACGTGGCTATCATGCACTGATCACGTGGCTGATCATGCACTGATCACGTAGCTGATCATGCACTGATCACGTGACTGATCATGCACTGATCACGTGATCGATCATGCACTGATCACGTGGCTGATCATGCACTGATCACGTGGCTGATCATGCACTGATCACGTGACTGATCATGCACTGATCACGTGGCTGATCATGCACTGATCACGTGACTGATCATGCACTGATCACGTGACTGATCATGCACTGATCACGTGGCTATCATGCACTGCACGTGGCTGATCATGCATGATCACGCAGCTACCATGTACTGGTCACATGACTGATCATGCACTGATCACGTGACTGATCATGCAGCGATCACGTGGCTATCATGCACTACTCACGTGGCTGATCATGCAATGATCATGTAGCTACCATGTACAGGTCACGTGAATGATCATACACCCATCAGGTGACTGATCATGCACTGATCACGTGGCTATCATGCACTGATCACGAGACTGATCATGCACTGTTCACGCCTATATCATGCACTGATCACATGACTGCCCATGCACTGATCACGTGGATGATCATATACTAATCATGTGACAGATCATGCACTGATCACGTGGCTGATCATGCACTGATACCGTGACTGAGCATGGACTGATCACATGACTATCATGTAGTGATCACGTGACTTAATGGCGCTGATCATGTGACTGATCATGCGCTGATCATGTTTGCTATCATACACTGATCATGTGCCTCTGGAGGCAATAAACAAAGAGCTGAGTAGGCACGAATCAAACAGTCAGCAGGCAATAATCATGGAACTCAGGTGTGAGGAATCATGCTGCTCAGCTGGCAATAATCAAGCAGCTGAACAGGCAGGAATTACGCAGCACAGCTGGCAATTGTCAAGCAGATGACAGGCAGGAATCGTGCAGCTCAGCTGGCAATTGTCAAGCAGATGAGCAGACAGTAATCACGCAGCTCAGCAGGCCCAGATCACGTGACTGAGCATGCACTGTTCACGTGGCTGATCATACACTGATCACGTGATGATCATGCACTGATCACTTGGATATCATGCACTGATCACGTGGCTGATCATACACTGTTCACGTGTCTGACCATGCACTGATCACGTGGCTGATCATACACTGCTCACGTAACTGATCATGCACTGATCACGTGGCTATCATGCACTGATCACGTGGCTGAACATGCACCGTTCACGTGGCTGATCACACACCTGTCACGTGACATATCATGCACTGATCACGTGGCACTCATGCACTGATCACGTGGCTGATCATACTCTGCTCACGTAACTCATGCACACATCACGTGGCTATCATGCACTGCTCACGTGGCTCGTCATGGAATGATCACGTAGCAACCATATACTGGTCACGTGACTGATCATGCACTGATCACGAATGATCATGCACTGTTCACGTGACTGATCATGTACTGATCACGCGACTGATCATGCACCGATCACGTGGCTATCATGCACTGCTCACGTGGCTGATCATGCAACGATCACGTAGCAACCATGTACTGGTCACGTGACTGATCATGCACTGATCACGTAACTGATCCTGCACTGATCACGTGGCTCATCATGCACTGATCACGTGGCTGATCACACATGTATCACGTGACTGATCATGCACTGATCCCGCGGCTATCATGCACTGATCACGTGGCTGTCATGCACTGATCACGTGGATATCATGCACTGATCACGTGGCTGATCACACACGATCACATGACTGATCATGCACTGATCACGTGGCTATCATGCACTGATCACGTGGCTATCATGCACTGATCACGTGGCTGATCATGCAATGATCACGAAGCTGATCATGCACTGATCACGTGACTGATCATGCACTGATCACGTAACTGATCATGCACTGATCACGTGGCTGATCATGCACTGATCACGTGGCTGATCATGCACTGATCACGTGACTGATCATGCACTGATCACGTGACTGATCATGCACTGATCACGTGGCTATCATGCACTGATCACTTGCTGATCATGCACTGATCACGTGGCTGATCATGCACTGATCACGCTGATCATGCACTGATCACGTGGCTGATCATGCACTGATCACGTGACTGATCATGCACTGATCACGTGACTGATCATGCACTGATCACGTGGCTATCATGCACTGATCACGTGGCTGATCATGCCATGATCACGCAGCTACCATGTACTGGTCACATGACTGATCATGCACTGATCACGTGACTGATCATGCACTGATCACGTGGCTATCATGCACTACTCACGTGGCTGATCATGCAATGATCATGTAGCTACCATGTACAGGTCACGTGAATGATCATACACCCATCAGGTGACTGATCATGCACTGATCACGTGGCTATCATGCACTGATCACGTGACTGATCATGCACTGATCACGTCTATATCATGCACTGATCACATGACTGCATGCACTGATCACGTGGATGATCATACACTAATCATGTGACAGATCATGCACTGATCACGTGGCTGATCATGCACTGATACCGTGACTGAGCATGGACTGATCACATGACTATCATGTAGTGATCACGTGACTTAATGGCGCTGATCATGTGACTGATCATGCGCTGATCATGTTTGCTATCATACACTGATCATGTGCCTCTGGAGGCAATAAACAAAGAGCTGAGTAGGCACGAATCAAACAGTCAGCAGGCAATAATCATGGAACTCAGTGTGAGGAATCATGCTGCTCAGCTGGCAATAATCAAGCAGCTGAGCAGGCAGGAATTACGCAGCACAGCTGGCAATTGTCAAGCAGATGACAGGCAGGAATCGTGCAGCTCAGCTGGCAATTGTCAAGCAGATGAGCAGACAGTAATCACGCAGCTCAGCAGGCCCTGATCACGTGACTGAGCATGCACTGTTCACGTGGCTGATCATACACTGATCACGTGATGATCATGCACTGATCACTTGGATATCATGCACTGATCACGTGGCTGATCATACACTGTTCACGTGTCTGACCATGCACTGATCACGTGGCTGATCATACACTGCTCACGTAACTGATCATGCACTGATCACGTGGCTATCATGCACTGATCACGTGGCTGAACATGCACTGTTCACGTGGCTGATCACACACCTGTCACGTGACATATCATGCACTGATCACGTGGCACTCATGCACTGATCACGTGGCTGATCATACTCTGCTCACGTAACTCATGCACACATCACGTGGCTATCATGCACTGCTCACGTGGCTCGTCATGCGGAATGATCACGTAGCAACCATATACTGGTCACGTGACTGATCATGCACTGATCACGAATGATCATGCACTGTTCACGTGACTGATCATGTACTGATCACGTGACTGATCATGCACTGATCACGTGGCTATCATGCACTGCTCACGTGGCTGATCATGCAACGATCACGTAGCAACCATGTACTGGTCACGTGACTGATCATGCACTGATCACGTAATTGATCATGCACTGATCACGTGGCTCATCATGCACTGATCACGTGGCTGATCACACATGATCACGTGACTGATCATGCACTGATCACGTGGCTATCATGCACTGATCACGTGGCTGTCATGCACTGATCACGTGGCTATCATGCACTGATCACGTGGCTGATCACACGATCATGACTGATCATGCACTGATCACGTGGCTATCATGCACTGATCACGTGGCTGATCATGCACTGATCACGTGGCTATCATGCACTGGTCACGTGACTGATCATGCACTGATCACGTAACTGATCATGCACTGATCACGTGGCTGATCATGCACTGATCACGTGGCTGATCATGCACTGATCACGTGACTGATCATGCACTGATCACGTGGCTGATCATGCACTGATCACGTGGCTGATCATGCACTGATCACGTGGCTGATCATGCACTGATCACGTGGACTGATCATGCACTGATCACGTGACTGATCATGCACTGATCACGTGGCTATCATGCACTGCTCACGTGGCTGATCATGCCATGATCACGCAGCTACCATGTACTGGTCACATGACTGATCATGCACTGATCACGTGACTGATCATGCAGTGATCACGTGGCTATCATGCACTACTCACGTGGCTGATCATGCAATGATCATGTAGCTACCATGTACAGGTCACGTGAATGATCATACACCCATCAGGTGACTGATCATGCACTGATCACGTGGCTATCATGCACTGATCACGAGACTGATCATGCACTGATCACGTCTATATCATGCACTGATCACATGACTGCCCATGCACTGATCACGTGGATGATCATACACTAATCATGTGACAGATCATGCACTGATCACGTGGCTGATCATGCACTGATACCGTGACTGAGCATGGACTGATCACATGACTATCATGTAGTGATCACGTGACTTAATGGCGCTGATCATGTGACTGATCATGCGCTGATCATGTTTGCTATCATACACTGATCATGTGCCTCTGGAGGCAATAAACAAAGAGCTGAGTAGGCACGAATCAAACAGTCAGCAGGCAATAATCATGGAACTCAGGTGTGAGGAATCATGCTGCTCAGCTGGCAATAATCAAGCAGCTGAGCAGGCAGGAATTACGCAGCACAGCTGGCAATTGTCAAGCAGATGACAGGCAGGAATCGTGCAGCTCAGCTGGCAATTGTCAAGCAGATGAGCAGACAGTAATCACGCAGCTCAGCAGGCCCTGATCACGTGACTGAGCATGCACTGTTCACGTGGCTGATCATACACTGATCACGTGATGATCATGCACTGATCACTTGGATATCATGCACTGATCACGTGGCTGATCATACACTGTTCACGTGTCTGACCATGCACTGATCACGTGGCTGATCATACACTGCTCACGTAACTGATCATGCACTGATCACGTGGCTATCATGCACTGATCACGTGGCTGAACATGCACTGTTCACGTGGCTGATCACACACCTGTCACGTGACATATCATGCACTGATCACGTGGCACTCATGCACTGATCACGTGGCTGATCATACTCTGCTCACGTAACTCATGCACACATCACGTGGCTATCATGCACTGCTCACGTGGCTGTCATGGAATGATCACGTAGCTACCATATACTGGTCACGTGACTGATCATGCACAGATCACGTAAATGATCATGCACTGTTCACGTGACTGATCATGTACTGATCACGTGACTGATCATGCACTGATCACGTGGCTATCATGCTCTGCTCACGTGGCTGATCATGCAACGATCACGTAGCAACCATGTACTGGTCACGTGACTGATCATGCACTGATCACGTAATTGATCATGCACTGATCACGTGGCTCATCATGCACTGATCACGTGGCTGATCACACATGTATCACGTGACTGATCATGCACTGATCACGTGGCTATCATGCACTGATCACGTGGCTGTCATGCACTGATCACGTGGATATCATGCACTGATCACGTGGCTGATCACACACGATCACGTGACTGATCATGCACTGATCACGTGGCTATCATGCACTGATCACGTGGCTGATCATGCAACTGATCACGTGTATGGTCACGTGACTGATCATGCACTGATCACGTGGCTGATCATGCACTGATCACGTGGCTGATCATGCACTGATCACGTGGCTGATCATGCACTGATCACGTGACTGATCATGCACTGATCACGTGACTGATCATGCACTGATCACGTGACTGATCATGCACTGATCACGTGGCTGATCATGCACTGATCACGTGACTGATCATGCACTGATCACGTGACTGATCATGCACTGATCACGTGGCTATCATGCACTGCTCACGTGGCTGATCATGCCATGATCACGCAGCTACCATGTACTGGTCACATGACTGATCATGCACTGATCACGTGACTGATCATGCACTGATCACGTGGCTATCATGCACTACTCACGTGGCTGATCATGCAATGATCATGTAGCTACCATGTACAGGTCACGTGAATGATCATACACCCATCAGGTGACTGATCATGCACTGATCACGTGGCTATCATGCACTGATCACGTGACTGATCATGCACTGATCACGTCTATATCATGCACTGATCACATGACTGCCCATGCACTGATCACGTGGATGATCATACACTAATCATGTGACAGATCATGCACTGATCACGTGGCTGATCATGCACTGATACCGTGACTGAGCATGGACTGATCACATGACTATCATGTAGTGATCACGTGACTTAATGGCGCTGATCATGTGACTGATCATGCGCTGATCATGTTTGCTATCATACACTGATCATGTGCCTCTGGAGGCAATAAACAAAGAGCTGAGTAGGCACGAATCAAACAGTCAGCAGGCAATAATCATGGAACTCAGGTGTGAGGAATCATGCTGCTCAGCTGGCAATAATCAAGCAGCTGAGCAGGCAGGAATTACGCAGCACAGCTGGCAATTGTCAAGCAGATGACAGGCAGGAATCGTGCAGCTCAGCTGGCAATTGTCAAGCAGATGAGCAGACAGTAATCACGCAGCTCAGCAGGCCCAGATCACGTGACTGAGCATGCACTGTTCACGTGGCTGATCATACACTGATCACGTGATGATCATGCACTGATCACGTGGATATCATGCACTGATCACGTGGCTGATCATGCACTGATCACGTGTCTGACCATGCACTGATCACGTGCTGATCATACACTGCTCACGTAACTGATCATGCACTGATCACGTGGCTATCATGCACTGATCACGTGGCTGATCATGCACTGATCACGTGGCTGATCACACACCTGTCACGTGACATATCATGCACTGATCACGTGGCACTCATGCACTGATCACGTGGCTGATCATACTCTGATCACGTAACTCATGCACACATCACGTGGCTATCATGCACTGATCACGTGGCTCGTCATGGAATGATCACGTAGCACCATATACTGGTCACGTGACTGATCATGCACTGATCACGAATGATCATGCACTGATCACGTGACTGATCATGCACTGATCACGTGACTGATCATGCACTGATCACGTGGCTATCATGCACTGCTCACGTGGCTGATCATGCACGATCACGTAGCTACCATGTACTGGTCACGTGACTGATCATGCACTGATCACGTGACTGATCATGCACTGATCACGTGGCTATCATGCACTGATCACGTGGCTGATCATGCATGATCACGTGACTGATCATGCACTGATCACGTGGCTGATCATGCACTGATCACGTGGCTGATCATGCACTGATCACGTGGATATCATGCACTGATCACGTGACTGATCATGCACTGATCACGTCTGATCATGCACTGATCACGTGGCTATCATGCACTGATCACGTGGCTGATCATGCACTGATCGTGACTGATCATGCACTGATCACGTGGCTGATCATGCACTGATCACGTGATCATGCACTGATCACGTGACTGATCATGCACTGCACACATGATCACGTGGCTATCATGCACTGATCACGTGGCTGATCATGCACTGATCACGTGGCTGATCATGCACTGATCACGTGACTGATCATGCACTGATCACGTGGCTATCATGCACTGATCACGTGGCTGATCATGCACTGATCACGTGACTGATCATGCACTGATCACGTGGCTGATCATGCACTGATCACGTGGCTGATCATGCACTGATCACGTGGAATCATGCACTGATCACGTGGCTGATCATGCACTGATCACGTGACTGATCATGCACTGATCACGTGGCTATCATGCACTGATCACGTGGCTGATCATGCACTGATCACGTGGCTGATCATGCACTGATCACGTGGCTATCATGCACTGATCACGTGGCTGATCATGCACTGATCACGTGGCTATCATGCACTGATCACGTGGCTGATCATGCACTGATCACGTGACTGATCATGCACTGATCACGTGGCTGATCATGCACTGATCACGTGGCTATCATGCACTGATCACGTGGCTGATCATGCACTGATCACGTAGCTATCATGCACTGATCACGTGGCTGATCATGCACTGATCACGTGGCTGATCATGCACTGATCACGTGACTGATCATGCACTGATCACGTGACTGATCATGCACTGATCACGTGGCTGATCATGCACTGATCACGTGGCTGATCATGCACTGATCACGTGACTGATCATGCACTGATCACGTGGCTGATCATGCACTGATCACGTGACTGATCATGCACTGATCACGTGTCTGATCATGCACTGATCACGTGGCTATCATGCACTGCTCACGTGGCTGATCATGCCATGATCACGCAGCTACCATGTACTGGTCACATGACTGATCATGCACTGATCACGTGACTGATCATGCACTGATCACGTGGCTATCATGCACTACTCACGTGGCTGATCATGCAATGATCATGTAGCTACCATGTACAGGTCACGTGAATGATCATACACCCATCAGGTGACTGATCATGCACTGATCACGTGGCTATCATGCACTGATCACGTGACTGATCATGCACTGATCACGTCTATATCATGCACTGATCACATGACTGCCCATGCACTGATCACGTGGATGATCATACACTAATCATGTGACAGATCATGCACTGATCACGTGGCTGATCATGCACTGATACCGTGACTGAGCATGGACTGATCACATGACTATCATGTAGTGATCACGTGACTTAATGGCGCTGATCATGTGACTGATCATGCGCTGATCATGTTTGCTATCATACACTGATCATGTGCCTCTGGAGGCAATAAACAAAGAGCTGAGTAGGCACGAATCAAACAGTCAGCAGGCAATAATCATGGAACTCAGGTGTGAGGAATCATGCTGCTCAGCTGGCAATAATCAAGCAGCTGAGCAGGCAGGAATTACGCAGCACAGCTGGCAATTGTCAAGCAGATGACAGGCAGGAATCGTGCAGCTCAGCTGGCAATTGTCAAGCAGATGAGCAGACAGTAATCACGCAGCTCAGCAGGCCCTGATCACGTGACTGAGCATGCACTGTTCACGTGGCTGATCATACACTGATCACGTGATGATCATGCACTGATCACTTGGATATCATGCACTGATCACGTGGCTGATCATACACTGTTCACGTGTCTGACCATGCACTGATCACGTGGCTGATCATACACTGCTCACGTAACTGATCATGCACTGATCACGTGGCTATCATGCACTGATCACGTGGCTGAACATGCACTGTTCACGTGGCTGATCACACACCTGTCACGTGACATATCATGCACTGATCACGTGGCACTCATGCACTGATCACGTGGCTGATCATACTCTGCTCACGTAACTCATGCACACATCACGTGGCTATCATGCACTGCTCACGTGGCTCGTCATGGAATGATCACGTAGCTACCATATACTGGTCACGTGACTGATCATGCACTGATCACGTGAATGATCATGCACTGTTCACGTGACTGATCATGTACTGATCACGTGACTGATCATGCACTGATCACGTGGCTATCATGCACTGCTCACGTGGCTGATCATGCAACGATCACGAGCAACCATGTACTGGTCACGTGACTGATCATGCACTGATCACGTAATTGATCATGCACTGATCACGTGGCTCATCATGCACTGATCACGTGGCTGATCACACATGATCACGTGACTGATCATGCACTGATCACGTGGCTATCATGCACTGATCACGTGGCTGTCATGCACTGATCACGTGGATATCATGCACTGATCACGTGGCTGATCACACACGATCACATGACTGATCATGCACTGATCACGTGGCTATCATGCACTGATCACGTGGCTATCATGCACTGATCACGTGGCTGATCATGCACTGATCACGTAGCTATCATGCACTGATCACGTGACTGATCATGCACTGATCACGTAATTGATCATGCACTGATCATGTGGCTGATCATGCACTGATCACTGATCATGCACTGATCACGTGACTGATCATGCACTGATCATGACTGATCATGCACTGATCACGTGGCTGATCATGCACTGATCACGTGGCTGATCATGCACTGATCACGTGACTGATCATGCACTGATCACGTGACTGATCATGCACTGATCACGTGGCTATCATGCACTGCACGTGGCTGATCATGCCATGATCACGCAGCTCATGTACTGGTCACATGACTGATCATGCACTGATCACGTGACTGATCATGCAGTGATCACGTGGCTATCATGCACTACTCACGTGGCTGATCATGCAATGATCATGTAGCTACCATGTACAGGTCACGTGAATGATCATACACCCATCAGGTGACTGATCATGCACTGATCACGTGGCTATCATGCACTGATCACGAGACTGATCATGCACTGATCACGTCTATATCATGCACTGATCACATGACTGCCCATGCACTGATCACGTGGATGATCATACACTAATCATGTGACAGATCATGCACTGATCACGTGGCTGATCATGCACTGATACCGTGACTGAGCATGGACTGATCACATGACTATCATGTAGTGATCACGTGACTTAATGGCGCTGATCATGTGACTGATCATGCGCTGATCATGTTTGCTATCATACACTGATCATGTGCCTCTGGAGGCAATAAACAAAGAGCTGAGTAGGCACGAATCAAACAGTCAGCAGGCAATAATCATGGAACTCAGGTGTGAGGAATCATGCTGCTCAGCTGGCAATAATCAAGCAGCTGAGCAGGCAGGAATTACGCAGCACAGCTGGCAATTGTCAAGCAGATGACAGGCAGGAATCGTGCAGCTCAGCTGGCAATTGTCAAGCAGATGAGCAGACAGTAATCACGCAGCT
The DNA here is from genome assembly GCF_032452875.1 of Bos javanicus. Taxonomy (NCBI): domain Eukaryota; kingdom Metazoa; phylum Chordata; class Mammalia; order Artiodactyla; family Bovidae; genus Bos; species Bos javanicus. Next base: position 3,398 of record NW_026894741.1, on the reverse strand, counting down.
CAGCAGGCCCAGATCACGTGACTGAGCATGCACTGTTCACGTGGCTGATCATACACTGATCACGTGATGATCATGCACTGATCACTTGGATATCATGCACTGATCACGTGGCTGATCATACACTGTTCACGTGTCTGACCATGCACTGATCACGTGGCTGATCATACACTGCTCACGTAACTGATCATGCACTGATCACGTGGCTATCATGCACTGATCACGTGGCTGAACATGCACTGTTCACGTGGCTGATCACACACCTGTCACGTGACATATCATGCACTGATCACGTGGCACTCATGCACTGATCACGTGGCTGATCATACTCTGCTCACGTAACTCATGCACACATCACGTGGCTATCATGCACTGCTCACGTGGCTGTCATGGAATGATCACGTAGCTACCATATACTGGTCACGTGACTGATCATGCACAGATCACGTAAATGATCATGCACTGTTCACGTGACTGATCATGTACTGATCACGTGACTGATCATGCACTGATCACGTGGCTATCATGCTCTGCTCACGTGGCTGATCATGCAACGATCACGAGCAACCATGTACTGGTCACGTGACTGATCATGCACTGATCACGTAATTGATCCTGCACTGATCACGTGGCTCATCATGCACTGATCACGTCTGCACATGATCACGTGACTGATCATGCACTGATCACGTGGCTATCATGCACTGATCACGTGGCTGTCATGCACTGATCACGTGGATATCATGCACTGATCACGTGGCTGCACTGATCACGTGACTGATCATGCACTGATCACTGGCTATCATGCACTGATCACGTGCTATCATGCACTGATCACGTGGCTGATCATGCACTGATCACCATGTACTGGCACTGATCATGCACTGATCACGCACTGATCATGCACTGATCACGTGGCTGATCATGCACTGATCACGTGGCTGATCATGCACTGATCACGTAACTGATCATGCACTGATCATCAGATCATGCACTGATCACGTGGCTGTCATGCACTGATCACGTGGCTGATCATGCACTGATCACGTGACTGATCATGCACTGATCACGTGACTGATCATGCACTGATCACGTGGCTATCATGCACTGATCACGTGGCTGATCATGCCATGATCACGCAGCTACCATGTACTGGTCACATGACTGATCATGCACTGATCACGTGACTGATCATGCACTGATCACGGCTATCATGCACTACTCACGTGGCTGATCATGCAATGATCATGTAGCTACCATGTACAGGTCACGTGAATGATCATACACCCATCAGGTGACTGATCATGCACTGATCACGTGGCTATCATGCACTGATCACGTGACTGATCATGCACTGATCACGTCTATATCATGCACTGATCACATGACTCATGCACTGATCACGTGGATGATCATACACTGATCATGTGACAGATCATGCACTGATCACGTGGCTGATCATGCACTGATACCGTGACTGAGCATGGACTGATCACATGACTATCATGTAGTGATCACGTGACTTAATGGCGCTGATCATGTGACTGATCATGCACTGATCATGTTTGCTATCATACACTGATCATGTGCCTCTGGAGGCAATAAACAAAGAGCTGAGTAGGCACGAATCAAACAGTCAGCAGGCAATAATCATGGAACTCAGGTGTGAGGAATCATGCTGCTCAGCTGGCAATAATCAAGCAGCTGAGCAGGCAGGAATTACGCAGCACAGCTGGCAATTGTCAAGCAGATGACAGGCAGGAATCGTGCAGCTCAGCTGGCATTGTCAAGCAGATGAGCAGACAGTAATCACGCAGCTCAGCAGGCCCAGATCACGTGACTGAGCATGCACTGTTCACGTGGCTGATCATACACTGATCACGTGATGATCATGCACTGATCACTTGGATATCATGCACTGATCACGTGGCTGATCATACACTGTTCACGTGTCTGACCATGCACTGATCACGTGGCTGATCATACACTGCTCACGTAACTGATCATGCACTGATCACGTGGCTATCATGCACTGATCACGTGGCTGAACATGCACTGTTCAGGCTGATCACACACCTGTCACGTGACATATCATGCACTGATCACGTGGCATCTCATGCACTGATCACGTGGCTGATCATACTCTGCTCACGTAACTCATGCACACATCACGTGGCTATCATGCACTGCTCACGTGGTCGTCATGGAATGATCACGTAGCTACCATATACTGGTCACGTGACTGATCATGCACAGATCACGTGAATGATCATGCACTGTTCACGTGACTGATCATGTACTGATCACGTGACTGATCATGCACTGATCACGTGGCTATCATGCACTGCTCACGTGGCTGATCATGCAATCACGTAGCAACCATGTACTGGTCACGTGACTGATCATGCACTGATCACGTAATTGATCATGCACTGATCACGTGGCTCATCATGCACTGATCACGTGGCTGATCACACATGATCACGTGACTGATCATGCACTGATCACGTGGCTGATCATGCACTGATCACGGCTGATCATGCACTGATCACGTGGATATCATGCACTGATCACGTGGCTGATCACACACGTATCACGTGACTGATCATGCACTGATCACGTGGCTATCATGCACTGATCACGTCTATCATGCACTGATCACGTGACTGATCATGCACTGATCACGTGAGCTATCATGTACTGATCACGCTGATCATGCACTGATCACGCACTGATCATGCACTGATCACGTGGCTGATCATGCACTGATCACGTGGCTGATCATGCACTGATCACGTGACTGATCATGCACTGATCACGTGACTGATCATGCACTGATCACGTGGCTGATCATGCACTGATCACGTGGCTGATCATGCACTGATCACGCACTGATCATGCACTGATCACGTGGCTGATCATGCACTGATCACGTGGCTGATCATGCACTGATCACGTGGCTGATCATGCCATGATCACGTGGCTATCATGCACTGATCACATGACTGATCATGCACTGATCACGTGACTGATCATGCACTGATCACGTGGTGATCATGCACTGATCACGTGGCTGATCATGCACTGATCATGTAGCTACCATGTACTGATCACGTGACTGATCATACACTGATCAGTGACTGATCATGCACTGATCACGTGGCTATCATGCACTGATCACGTGACTGATCATGCACTGATCACGGCTATATCATGCACTGATCACGTGACTGCCCATGCACTGATCACGTGATGATCATACACTGATTCAGACAGATCATGCACTGATCACGTGGCTGATCATGCACTGATCACGTGACTGAGCATGTGGACTGATCACATGACTATCATGTAGATCACGTGACTTAATGCACTGATCATGTGACTGATCATGCTGATCA
>NW_026894740.1:0-86331 GCF_032452875.1 Bos javanicus | reverse complement strand
TGATCAGTGTATGATAGCAAACATGATCAGTGCATGATCAGTCACATGATCAGTGCATGAAGTCACGTGATCAGTGCATGACAGTCATGTGATCAGTGCATGATCAGTCACGTATCAGTGCATGATCAGCCACGTGATCAGTGCATGATCAGTCACGTGATCAGTGTATGATCATCCACGTGATCAGTGCATGATCAGTCACGTGATCAGTGCATGATATAGACGTGATCAGTGCATGATCAGTCACGTGATCAGTGCATGATAGCCACGTGATCAGTGCATGATCAGTCACCTGATGGGTGTATGATCATTCACGTGACCTGTACATGGTAGCTACATGATCATTGCATGATCAGCCACGTGATAGTTCATGATAGCCACGTGATCAGTGCATGATCAGTCACGTGATCAGTGCATGATCAGTCATGTGACCAGTACATGGTAGCTGCGTGATCATGGCATGATCAGCCACGTGAGCAGTGCATGATAGCCACGTGATCAGTGCATGATCAGTCACGTGATCAGTGCATGATCAGTCACGTGATCAGTGCATGATCAGCCACGTGATCAGTGCATGATCAGGCACGTGATCAGTGTATGTCAGCCAAGTGATCAGTGCATGATAGCCACGTGATCAGTGCATGATCAGTCACGTGATCAGTGCATGATCAGTTACGTGATCAGTGTATGATCAGCCACGTGATCAGTGCATGATCAGCCACGTGATCAGTGCATGATCAATTACACGTGATCAGTGCATGATCAGTCACGTGATCAGTGCATGCAGGCACATGTGATCATTGCATGATGGCCCGCATCAGTGCATGATAGCCACGTGATCAGTGCATGATAGCCACGTGATCAGTGCATGATCAGTCATGTGATACGTGTGTGATCAGCCACGTGATCAGTGCATGATATCACGTGATCAGTGCATGATAGCCACGTGATCAGTGCATGATAGCCACGTGATCAGTGCATGATCAGTCACGTGATCATGTGTGATCAGCCACGTGATCAGTGCATGATGAGCCACGTGATCAGTGCAGGATCAATTCGTGATCAGTGCATGATCAGTCACGTGACCAGTACATGGTTGCTACGTGATCGTTGCATGATCAGCCACGTGAGCAGTGCATGATAGCCACGTGATCAGTGCATGATCAGTCACGTGATCAGTACATGATCAGTCACGTGAACAGTGCATGATCATTTACGTGATCATTGCATGATCAGTCACGTTACCAGTATATGGTTGCTAGTGATCATTCCGCGAGCCGTGAGCAGTGCATGATACGTGATGTGTGCATGAGTTACGTGACGAGTATGATCAGCCGTGATCAGTGCATGAGTGCCACGTGATCAGTGCATGATATGTCACGTGACAGGTGTGTGATCAGCGTGAACAGTGCATGTTCAGCGTGATCAGTGCATGATAGCGTGATCAGTGCATGATCAGTTACGTGAGCAGTGTATGATCAGCCACGTGATCAGTGCATGGTCAGACACGTGAACAGTGTATGATCAGCCACGTGATCAGTGCATGATATCCAAGTGATCAGTGCATGATCATCACGTGATCAGTGTATGATCAGCCACCAGTGCATGCTCAGTCACGTGATCTGGGCCTGCTGAGCTGCGTGATTACTGTCTGCTCATCTGCTTGACAATTGCCAGCTGAGCTGCACGATTCCTGCCTGTCATCTGCTTGACAATTGCCAGCTGTGCTGCGTAATTCCTGCCTGCTCAGCTGCTTGATTGTTGCCAGCTGAGCAGCATGATTCCTCACAGCTGAGTTCCATGATTATTGCCTGCTGACTGTTTGATTCGTGCCTACTCAGCTCTTTGTTTATTGCCTCCAGAGGCACATGATCAGTGTATGATAGCAAACATGATCAGCGCATGATCAGTCACATGATCAGCGCCATTAAGTCACGTGATCACTACATGATAGTCATGTGATCAGTCCATGCTCAGTCACGGTATCAGTGCATGATCAGCCACGTGATCAGTGCATGATCTGTCACAAGATTAGTGTATGATCATCCACGTGATCAGTGCACGGGCAGTCATGTGATCAGTGCATGATATAGGCGTGAACAGTGCATGATCAGTCTCGTGATCAGTGCATGATAGCCACGTGATCAGTGCATGATCAGTCACCTGATGGGTGTATGATCATTCACGTGACCTGTACATGGTAGCTACATGATCATTGCATGATCAGCCACGTGAGTAGTTCATGATGCCAGCAGATCACTGCATGATCAGTCACGTGATCAGTGCATGATCAGTCATGTGACCAGTACATGGTAGCTGCGTGATCATCGCATGATCAGCCACGTGAGCAGTGCATGATAGCCACGTGATCAGTGCATGATCAGACACGAGATCAGTGCATGATCAGTCACGTGATCAGTGCATGATCAGCCACGTGATCAGTGCATGACCAGCCATGTGTCAGTGTATGTCCAGCCAAGTGATCAGTATGATGAGCCACGTGATCAGTGCATGATCATCACGTGTCAGTGCATGATCAGTTATGTGATCAGTGTATGATCAGCCACGTGATCAGTGCATGATCAGCCACATGATCAGTGCATGATCAATTCGTGATCAGTGCATGATCAGTCACGTGACAGTACATGATGCCTACGTGATCATTGCCTGATCAGCCACATGATCAGTGCATGATAGCCACGTGATCAGTGCATGATAGCCACGTGATCAGTGCATGATCAGTCATGTGATGGGTGATGATAGCCATGATCAGTGCATGATATCCACGTGATCAGTGCATGACAGCCACGTGATCAGTGCATGAGGCAGGATCAGTGCATGATCAGTCACGTGATCATGTGTGATCAGCCACGTGATCAGTGCATGATGAGCCGTGATCAGTGCAGGATCAATTACGTGATCAGTGCATGATCAGTCACGTGACCAGTACATGGTTGCTACGTGATCGGTGCATGATCAGCCACGTGAGCAGTGCATGATAGCCACGTGGTCAGTGCATGATCAGACGTGATCAGTGCATGATCAGTCACGTGAACAGTGCATGATCATTCGTGATCTTGCATGATCAGTCACGTTACCAGTATATGGTTGCTCACGTGATCATTCCATGACAGCCACGTGAGCAGTGCATGATAGCCACGTGATGTGTGCATGAGTTACGTGAGCAGGTATGATCAGCACGTGATCAGTGCATGATGCCACGTGATCAGTGCATGATATGTCACGTGATAGGTGTGTGATCAGCACGTGAACAGTGCATGTTCAGCACGTGATCAGTGCATGATAGCCACGTGATCAGTGCATGATCAGTTACGTGAGCAGTGTATGATCAGCCACGTGATCAGTGCATGGTCAGACACGTGATCAGTGCATGATCAGCCACGTGATCAGTGCATGATATCAAGTGATCAGTGCATGATCATCACGTGATCAGTGTATGATCAGCCACGTGAACAGTGCATGCTCAGTCACGTGATCAGGGCCTGCTGAGCTGCGTGATTACTGTCTGCTCATCTGCTTGACAATTGCCAGCTGAGCTGCATGATTCCTGCCTGTCATCTGCTTGACAATGCCAGCTGTGCTGCGTAATTCCTGCCTGCTCAGCTGCTTGATTATTGCCAGCTGAGCAGCATGATTCTCACACCTGAGTTCCATGATTATTGCCTGCTGACTGTTTGATTCGTGCCTACTCAGCTCTTTGTTTATTGCCTCCAGAGGCACGATCAGTGTATGATAGCAAACATGATCAGCGCATGATCAGTCACATGATCAGTGCATTAGTCACGTGATCACCATGATAGTCATGTGATCAGTCCATGCTCAGTCACGGTATCAGTGCATGATCAGCCACGTGATCAGTGCATGATGTCACGTGATCAGTGCATGATCACCACGTGATCAGTGCATGATCAGCCACGTGATCAGTGCATGATGCTCACGTGATCAGTGCATGATCAGTCGTGATCAGTGCATGATCAGTCACGTGATCAGTGCATGATCAGCCACGTGATCAGTGCATGATAGCCGTGATCAGTGCATGATCAGTCACGTGATCAGTGCATGATCAGTCACGTGACAGTATGGTAGCTACGTGATCAGTGCATGATCAGCCACGTGATAGTGCATGATAGCCACGTGATCAGTGCATGATCAGTCACGTGATCAGTGCATGATCAGTCACGTGATCAGTGCATGATCAGTCACGTGATCAGTGCATGATCAGCCACGTGATCAGTGCATGATAGCCACGTGATCAGTGCATGATCATCACGTGATCAGTGCATGATCAGTCACGTGATCAGTGCATGATCAGCCACGTGATCAGTGCATGATCAGTTACGTGATCAGTGCATGATCAGTCACGTGATCAGTGCATGTAGCTGCGTGATCAGTGCATGATCAGCCACGTGATCAGTGCATGATCAGTCACGTGATCAGTGCATGATCAGCCACGTGATCAGTGCATGATCAGCCACGTGATCAGTGCATGATCAGTCACGTGATCAGTGCATGATCAGTCACGTGATCAGTGCATGATAGCTGCGTGATCAGTGCATGATCAGCCACGTGATCAGTGCATGATAGCCACGTGATCAGTGCATGATCAGTCACGTGATCAGTGCATGATCAGTCACGTGATCAGTGCATGATCAGCCACGTGATCAGTGCATGATGCTTCACGTGATCAGTGCATGATAGCCACGTGATCAGTGCATGATCAGCCACGTGATCAGTGCATGACAGCCGCGTGATCAGTGCATGATCAGTCACGTGATCAGTGCATGATCAGCCACGTGATCAGTGCATGATCAGCCACGTGATCAGTGCATGATCAGCCACGTGATCAGTGCATGATCAGTCACGTGATCAGTGCATGATCAGTCCGTGACCAGTACATGGTAGCTACGTGATCATTGCATGATCAGCCACGAGCAGTGCATGATAGCCACGTGATCAGTGCATGATCAGTCACGTGATCAGTGCATGATCAGTGATGTGATCAGTGCATGATCAGATCACGTGATCAGTGCATGATCAGCCACGTGATCAGTGCATGATAGCCACGTGATCAGTGCATGATCAGTCACGTGATCAGTGCATGATCAGCACGTGATCAGTGCATGATCAGCCACGTGATCAGTGCATGATCAATTACGTGATCAGTGCATGATCAGTCACGTGACCAGTACATGGTAGCTACGTGATCAGTGCATGATCAGCCACGTGATCAGTGCATGATAGCCACGTGATCAGTGCATGATCAGTCACGTGATCAGTGCATGATCAGCCACGTGATGTGCATGATCAGTTACGTGATCAGTGCATGATCAGTCACGTGACCAGTGCATGGTAGCTCGTGATCAGTGCATGACAGCCACGTGATCAGTGCATGATAGCCACGTGTCAGTGCATGATCAGTCACGTGATCAGTGCATGATCAGCCACGTGATCAGTGCATGATCAGCCACGTGATCAGTGCATGATCAGTCACGTGATCAGTGCATGATAGCCACGTGATCAGTGCATGATCAGCCACGTGATCAGTGCATGATAGCCACGTGATCAGTGCATGATCAGTTACGTGATCAGTGTATGATCAGCCACGTGATCAGTGCATGGTCAGACACGTGATCAGTGTATGATCAGCCACGTGATCAGTGCATGATAGTCACGTGATCAGTGCATGATCATCACGTGATCAGTGTATGATCAGCCACGTGAACAGTGCATGCTCAGTCACGTGATCAGGGCCTGCTGAGCTGCGTGATTACTGTCTGCTCATCTGCTTGACAATTGCCAGCTGAGCTGCACGATTCCTGCCTGTCATCTGCTTGACAATTGCCAGCTGTGCTAATTCCTGCCTGCTCAGCTGCTTGATTATTGCCAGCTGAGCAGCATGATTCCTCACACCTGAGTTCCATGATTATTGCCTGCTGACTGTTTGATTCGTGCCTACTCAGCTCTTTGTTTATTGCCTCCAGAGGCACATGATCAGTGTATGATAGCAAACATGATCAGTGCATGATCAGTCACATGATCAGCGCCATTAAGTCACGTGATCACTACATGAGTCATGTGATCAGTCCATGCTCAGTCAGTGTCAGTGCATGATCAGCCACGTGATCAGTGCATGATCAGCAAGGTGATCAGTGCATGATAGCCATGTGATCAGTGCATGATCAGTCACGTGATCAGTGCATGATCAGTCAGGTGATCAGTGCATGATCAGCCACGTGATCAGTGCATGATCAGTCACCTGATGGGTGTATGATCAGTCACGTGACCAGTACATGGTAGCTACATGATCATTGCATGATCAGCCACGTGATAGTGCATGATAGCCACGTGATCAGTGCATGATCAGTCACGTGATCAGTGCATGATCAGTCACGTGATCAGTGCATGATAGCATGTGATCAGTGCATGATCAGCCACGTGATCAGTGCATGATCACGTGATCAGTGCATGATCAGCCACGTGATCAGTGCATGATCAGCCACGTGATCAGTGCATGATCAGCCACGTGATCAGTGCATGATCATTACGTGATCAGTGCATGATCAGCCACGTGATCAGTGCATGATAGCACGTGATCAGTGCATGATCAGTCACGTGATCAGTGCATGATCAGTTACGTGATCAGTGCATGATCAGTCACGTGATCAGTGCATGATAGCATGATCAGTGCATGATCAGCCACGTGATCAGTGCATGATAGCCACGTGATCAGTGCATGAGCCACGTGATCAGTGCATGATATCCACGTGATCAGTGCATGACAAATGCCACGTGATCAGTGCATGATAGCCACGTGATCAGTGCATGATCAGTCACGTGATACATGTGTGATCAGCCACGTGATCAGTGCATGATGAGCCACGTGATCAGTGCAGGATCAGTTACGTGATCAGTGCATGATCAGTCACGTGACCAGTACATGGTTGCTACGTGATGTTGCATGATCAGCCACGTGAGCAGAGCATGATAGCCACGTGGTCAGTGCATGATCAGTCACGTGATCAGTACATGATCAGTCACGTGAACAGTGCATGATCATTTACGTGATCTGTGCATGATCAGTCACGTGACCAGTATATGGTTGCTACGTGATCATTCCATGACGAGCCACGTGAGCAGTGCATGATAGCCACGTGATGTGTGCATGAGTTACGTGAGCAGTGTATGATCAGCCACGTGATCAGTGCATGAGTGCCACGTGATCAGTGCATGATATGTCACGTGACAGGTGTGTGATCAGCCACGTGATCAGTGCATGATCAGCCACGTGATCAGTGCATGATAGCCACGTGATCAGTGCATGATCAGTCACGTGATCAGTGCATGATCAGCCACGTGATCAGTGCATGATCAGTCACGTGATCAGTATGATCAGCCACGTGATCAGTGCATGATAGCCACGTGATCAGTGCATGATCAGCCACGTGATCAGTGCATGATCAGCCACGTGATCAGTGCATGATCAGTCACGTGATACATGTGTGATCAGCCACGTGATCAGTGCATGATGAGCCACGTGATCAGTGCATGATCAGTCACGTGATCAGTGCATGATCAGTCACGTGATCAGTGCATGATCAGCCACGTGATCAGTGCATGATCAGCCACGTGATCAGTGCATGATCAACTACGTGCTCAGTGCATGATCAGTCACGTGATCAGTACATGGTAGCACGTGATCATTGCATGATCAGCCACGTGATCAGTGCATGATAGCCACGTGATCAGTGCATGATAGCCACGTGATCAGTGCATGATCAGTCATGTGATACGTGTGTGATCAGCCACATGATCAGTGCATGATATCCACGTGATCAGTGCATGACAGCCACGTGATCAGTGCATGAGAGCCACGGGATCAGTGCATGATCAGTCACGTGATACATGTGTGATCAGCCACGTGATCAGTGCATGATGAGCCACGTGATCAGTGCAGGATCAATTCAGTGATCAGTGCATGATCAGTCACGTGACCAGTACATGGTTGCTACGTGATCGTTGCATGATCAGCCACGTGAGCAGAGCATGATAGCCACGTGGTCAGTGCATGATCAGTCACGTGATCAGTACATGATCAGTCACGTGAACAGTGCATGATCATTTACGTGATCTTTGCATGATCAGTCACGTTACCAGTATATGGTTGCTACGTGATCATTCCATGACGAGCCACGTGAGCAGTGCATGATAGCCACGTGATGTGTGCATGAGTTACGTGAGCAGAGTATGATCAGCCACGTGATCAGTGCATGAGTGCCACGTGATCAGTGCATGATATGTCACGTGACAGGTGTGTGATCAGCCACGTGAACAGTGCATGTTCAGCCACGTGATCAGTGCATGATAGCCACGTGATCAGTGCATGATCAGTTACGTGAGCAGTGTATGATCAGCCACGTGATCAGTGCATGGTCAGACACGTGAACAGTGTATGATCAGCCACGTGATCAGTGCATGATATCCAAGTGATCAGTGCATGATCATCACGTGATCAGTGTATGATCAGCCACGTGAACAGTGCATGCTCAGTCACGTGATCTGGGCCTGCTGAGCTGCGTGATTACTGTCTGCTCATCTGCTTGACAATTGCCAGCTGAGCTGCACGATTCCTGCCTGTCATCTGCTTGACAATTGCCAGCTGTGCTGCGTAATTCCTGCCTGCTCAGCTGCTTGATTATTGCCAGCTGAGCAGCATGATTCCTCACACCTGAGTTCCATGATTATTGCCTGCTGACTGTTTGATTCGTGCCTACTCAGCTCTTTGTTTATTGCCTCCAGAGGCACATGATCAGTGTATGATAGCAAACATGATCAGCGCATGATCAGTCACATGATCAGCGCCATTAAGTCACGTGATCACTACATGATAGTCATGTGATCAGTCCATGCTCAGTCACGGTATCAGTGCATGATCAGCCACGTGATCAGTGCATGATCTGTCACAAGATTAGTGTATGATCATCCACGTGATCAGTGCACGGGCAGTCATGTGATCAGTGCATGATATAGACGTGAACAGTGCATGATCAGTCTCGTGATCAGTGCATGATAGCCACGTGATCAGTGCATGATCAGTCACCTGATGGGTGTATGATCATTCACGTGACCTGTACATGGTAGCTACATGATCATTGCATGATCAGCCACGTGAGTAGTGCATGATAGCCACGTGATCACTGCATGATCAGTCACGTGATCAGTGCATGATCAGTCATGTGACCAGTACATGGTAGCTGCGTGATCATGGCATGATCAGCCACGTGAGCAGTGCATGATAGCCACGTGATCAGTGCATGATCAGACACGAGATCAGTGCATGATCAGTCACGTGATCAGTGCATGATCAGCCACGTGATCAGTGCATGACCAGGCACGTGATCAGTGTATGTCCAGCCAAGTGATCAGTGCATGATAGCCACGTGATCAGTGCATGATCAGTCACGTGATCAGTGCATGATCAGTTATGATCAGTGTATGATCAGCCACGTGATCAGTGCATGATCAGCCACATGATCAGTGCATGATCAATTACGTGATCAGTGCATGATCAGTCACGTGACCAGTACATGGTAGCTACGTGATCATTGCCTGATCAGCCACGTGATCAGTGCATGATAGCCACGTGATCAGTGCATGATCAGCCACGTGATCAGTGCATGATCAGTCATGTGATAGTGTGTGATCAGCCACATGATCAGTGCATGATAGCCACGTGATCAGTGCATGACAGCCACGTGATCAGTGCATGAGAGCCACGTGATCAGTGCATGATCAGTCACGTGATCAGTGCATGATCAGCCACGTGATCAGTGCATGATCAGCCACGTGATCAGTGCATGATCAGCCACGTGATCAGTGCATGATCAGTCATGTGATACGTGTGTGATCAGCCACATGTGATCAGTGCATGATATCCACGTGATCAGTGCATGACAGCCACGTGATCAGTGCATGAGAGCCACGTGATCAGTGCATGATCAGTCACGTGATACATGTGTGATCAGCCACGTGATCAGTGCATGATGAGCCACGTGATCAGTGCATGATCAATTACGTGATCAGTGCATGATCAGTCACGTGACCAGTACATGGTTGCTACGTGATCGTTGCATGATCAGCCACGTGAGCAGTGCATGATAGCCACGTGATCAGTGCATGATCAGTCACGTGATCAGTACATGATCAGTCACGTGAACAGTGCATGATCATTTACGTGATCTTTGCATGATCAGTCACGTGACCAGTATATGGTTGCTACGTGATCATTCCATGACGAGCCACGTGAGCAGTGCATGATAGCCACGTGATGTGTGCATGAGTTACGTGAGCAGAGTATGATCAGCCACGTGATCAGTGCATGAGTGCCACGTGATCAGTGCATGATATGTCACGTGACAGGTGTGTGATCAGCCACGTGAACAGTGCATGTTCAGCCACGTGATCAGTGCATGATAGCCACGTGATCAGTGCATGATCAGTTACGTGAGCAGTGTATGATCAGCCACGTGATCAGTGCATGGTCAGACACGTGAACAGTGTATGATCAGCCACGTGATCAGTGCATGATATCCAAGTGATCAGTGCATGATCATCACGTGATCAGTGTATGATCAGCCACGTGAACAGTGCATGCTCAGTCACGTGATCTGGGCCTGCTGAGCTGCGTGATTACTGTCTGCTCATCTGCTTGACAATTGCCAGCTGAGCTGCACGATTCCTGCCTGTCATCTGCTTGACAATTGCCAGCTGTGCTGCGTAATTCCTGCCTGCTCAGCTGCTTGATTATTGCCAGCTGAGCAGCATGATTCCTCACACCTGAGTTCCATGATTATTGCCTGCTGACTGTTTGATTCGTGCCTACTCAGCTCTTTGTTTATTGCCTCCAGAGGCACATGATCAGTGTATGATAGCAAACATGATCAGCGCATGATCAGTCACATGATCAGCGCCATTAAGTCACGTGATCACTACATGATAGTCATGTGATCAGTCCATGCTCAGTCACGGTATCAGTGCATGATCAGCCACGTGATCAGTGCATGATCTGTCACAAGATTAGTGTATGATCATCCACGTGATCAGTGCACGGGCAGTCATGTGATCAGTGCATGATATAGACGTGAACAGTGCATGATCAGTCTCGTGATCAGTGCATGATAGCCACGTGATCAGTGCATGATCAGTCACCTGATGGGTGTATGATCATTCACGTGACTGTACATGGTAGCTACATGATCATTGCATGATCAGCCACGTGAGCAGTGCATGATAGCCACGTGATCAGTGCATGATCAGTCACGTGATCAGTGCATGATCAGTCATGTGATCAGTGCATGATAGCCACGTGATCAGTGCATGATCAGCCACGTGATCAGTGCATGATCAGCCACGTGATCAGTGCATGATCAGCCACGTGATCAGTGCATGATCAGTCACGTGATCAGTGCATGATCAGTCACGTGATCAGTGTATGATCAGCCACGTGATCAGTGCATGATAGCCACGTGATCAGTGCATGATCAGTCACGTGATCAGTGCATGATCAGTCACGTGATCAGTGCATGATAGCCACGTGATCAGTGCATGATCAGCCACGTGATCAGTGCATGATAGCCACGTGATCAGTGCATGATCAGCCACGTGATCAGTGCATGATCAGTCACGTGATACATGTGTGATCAGCCACGTGATCAGTGCATGATAGCCATGATCAGTGCATGATCAGCCACGTGATCAGTGCATGATCAGTCACGTGACCAGTGCATGATAGCCACGTGATCAGTGCATGATCAGCCACGTGATCAGTGCATGATACCACGTGATCAGTGCATGATCATCACGTGATCAGTGCATGATCAGTCACGTGATACATGTGTGATCAGCCACGTGATCAGTGCATGATGAGCCACGTGATCAGTGCAGGAACACTTACGTGATCAGTGCATGATCAGTCACGTGACCAGTACATGGTTGCTACGTGATCGTTGCATGATCAGCCACGTGATCAGTGCATGATAGCCACGTGATCAGTGCATGATCAGTCACGTGATCAGTACATGATCAGTCACGTGAACAGTGCATGATCATTTACGTGATCTTTGCATGATCAGTCACGTTACCAGTATATGGTTGCTACGTGATCATTCCATGACGAGCCACGTGAGCAGTGCATGATAGCCACGTGATGTGCATGAGTTACGTGAGCAGAGTATGATCAGCCACGTGATCAGTGCATGAGTGCCACGTGATCAGTGCATGATATGTCACGTGACAGGTGTGTGATCAGCCACGTGAACAGTGCATGTTCAGCCACGTGATCAGTGCATGATAGCCACGTGATCAGTGCATGATCAGTTACGTGAGCAGTGTATGATCAGCCACGTGATCAGTGCATGGTCAGACACGTGAACAGTGTATGATCAGCCACGTGATCAGTGCATGATATCCAAGTGATCAGTGCATGATCATCACGTGATCAGTGTATGATCAGCCACGTGAACAGTGCATGCTCAGTCACGTGATCTGGGCCTGCTGAGCTGCGTGATTACTGTCTGCTCATCTGCTTGACAATTGCCAGCTGAGCTGCACGATTCCTGCCTGTCATCTGCTTGACAATTGCCAGCTGTGCTGCGTAATTCCTGCCTGCTCAGCTGCTTGATTATTGCCAGCTGAGCAGCATGATTCCTCACACCTGAGTTCCATGATTATTGCCTGCTGACTGTTTGATTCGTGCCTACTCAGCTCTTTGTTTATTGCCTCCAGAGGCACATGATCAGTGTATGATAGCAAACATGATCAGCGCATGATCAGTCACATGATCAGCGCCATTAAGTCACGTGATCACTACATGATAGTCATGTGATCAGTCCATGCTCAGTCACGGTATCAGTGCATGATCAGCCACGTGATCAGTGCATGATCTGTCACAAGATTAGTGTATGATCATCCACGTGATCAGTGCATGGCAGTCATGTGATCAGTGCATGATATAGACGTGAACAGTGCATGATCAGTCTCGTGATCAGTGCATGATAGCCACGTGATCAGTGCATGATCAGTCACCTGATGGGTGTATGATCATTCACGTGACCTGTACATGGTAGCTACATGATCATTGCATGATCAGCCACGTGAGTAGTTCATGATAGCCACGTGATCACTGCATGATCAGTCACGTGATCAGTGCATGATCAGTCATGTGACCAGTACATGGTAGCTGCGTGATCATGGCATGATCAGCCACGTGAGCAGTGCATGATAGCCACGTGATCAGTGCATGATCAGACACGAGATCAGTGCATGATCAGTCACGTGATCAGTGCATGATCAGCCACGTGATCAGTGCATGACCAGGCACGTGATCAGTGTATGTCCAGCCACGTGATCAGTGCATGATAGCCACGTGATCAGTGCATGATCAGTCACGTGATCAGTGCATGATCAGTTATGTGATCAGTGTATGATCAGCCACGTGATCAGTGCATGATCAGCCACATGATCAGTGCATGATCAATTACGTGATCAGTGCATGATCAGTCACGTGACCAGTGCATGGTAGCTACGTGATCAGTGCATGATCAGCCACGTGATCAGTGCATGATAGCCACGTGATCAGTGCATGATAGCCACGTGATCAGTGCATGATCAGTCATGTGATACGTGTGTGATCAGCCACATGATCAGTGCATGATATCCACGTGATCAGTGCATGACAGCCACGTGATCAGTGCATGATAGCCACGTGATCAGTGCATGATCAGTCACGTGATCAGTGCATCAGCCACGTGATCAGTGCATGATGAGCCACACGTGATCAGTGCATGATCAGCCACGTGATCAGTGCATGATCAGTCATGTGATACGTGTGTGATCAGCCACGTGATCAGTGCATGATATCCACGTGATCAGTGCATGACAGCCACGTGATCAGTGCATGAGAGCCACGTGATCAGTGCATGATCAGTCACGTGATACATGTGTGATCAGCCACGTGATCAGTGCATGATGAGCCACGTGATCAGTGCATGATCAATTACGTGATCAGTGCATGATCAGTCACGTGACCAGTACATGGTTGCTACGTGATCGTTGCATGATCAGCCACGTGAGCAGAGCATGATAGCCACGTGATCAGTGCATGATCAGTCACGTGATCAGTGCATGATCAGTCACGTGCAGTGCATGATCAGCCACGTGATCAGTGCATGATCAGTCACGTGACCAGTATATGGTTACACGTGATCATTCCATGACGAACACGTGAGCAGTGCATGATAGCCACGTGATGTGCATGAGTCACGTGAGCAGAGTATGATCAGCCACGTGATCAGTGCATGGTGCCACGTGATCAGTGCATGATATGTCACGTGACAGGTGTGTGATCAGCCACGTGAACAGTGCATGTTCAGCCACGTGATCAGTGCATGATAGCCACGTGATCAGTGCATGATCAGTTACGTGAGCAGTGTATGATCAGCCACGTGATCAGTGCATGGTCAGACACGTGAACAGTGTATGATCAGCCACGTGATCAGTGCATGATATCCAAGTGATCAGTGCATGATCATCACGTGATCAGTGTATGATCAGCCACGTGAACAGTGCATGCTCAGTCACGTGATCTGGGCCTGCTGAGCTGCGTGATTACTGTCTGCTCATCTGCTTGACAATTGCCAGCTGAGCTGCACGATTCCTGCCTGTCATCTGCTTGACAATTGCCAGCTGTGCTGCGTAATTCCTGCCTGCTCAGCTGCTTGATTATTGCCAGCTGAGCAGCATGATTCCTCACACCTGAGTTCCATGATTATTGCCTGCTGACTGTTTGATTCGTGCCTACTCAGCTCTTTGTTTATTGCCTCCAGAGGCACATGATCAGTGTATGATAGCAAACATGATCAGCGCATGATCAGTCACATGATCAGCGCCATTAAGTCACGTGATCACTACATGATAGTCATGTGATCAGTCCATGCTCAGTCACGGTATCAGTGCATGATCAGCCACGTGATCAGTGCATGATCTGTCACAAGATTAGTGTATGATCATCCACGTGATCAGTGCATGGGCAGTCATGTGATCAGTGCATGATATAGACGTGATCAGTGCATGATCAGTCTCGTGATCAGTGCATGATAGCCACGTGATCAGTGCATGATCAGTCACCTGATGGGTGTATGATCATTCACGTGACCTGTACATGGTAGCTACATGATCATTGCATGATCAGCCACGTGAGTAGTGCGATAGCCACGTGATCAGTGCATGATCAGTCACGTGATCAGTGCATGATCAGTCATGTGACCAGTACATGGTAGCTGCGTGATCATGGCATGATCAGCCACGTGAGCAGTGCATGATAGCCACGTGATCAGTGCATGATCAGACACGTGATCAGTGCATGATCAGTCACGTGATCAGTGCATGATCAGCCACGTGATCAGTGCATGATCAGGCACGTGATCAGTGTATGTCAGCCCGTGATCAGTGCATGATAGCCACGTGATCAGTGCATGATCAGTCACGTGATCAGTGCATGATCAGTCACGTGATCAGTGCATGATCAGCCACGTGATCAGTGCATGATCAGCCACGTGATCAGTGCATGATCAATTACGTGATCAGTGCATGATCAGTCACGTGATCAGTGTACATGATAGCCACGTGATCAGTGCATGATCAGCCACGTGATCAGTGCATGATAGCCACGTGATCAGTGCATGATCAGCCACGTGATCAGTGCATGATCAGTCACGTGATACGTGCATGATCAGCCACGTGATCAGTGCATGATAGCCACGTGATCAGTGCATGACAGCCACGTGAGCAGTGCATGATAGCCACGTGATGTGTGCATGAGTTACGTGAGCAGAGTATGATCAGCCACGTGATCAGTGCATGAGTGCCACGTGATCAGTGCATGATATGTCACGTGACAGGTGTGTGATCAGCCACGTGAACAGTGCATGTTCAGCCACGTGATCAGTGCATGATAGCCACGTGATCAGTGCATGATCAGTTACGTGAGCAGTGTATGATCAGCCACGTGATCAGTGCATGGTCAGACACGTGAACAGTGTATGATCAGCCACGTGATCAGTGCATGATATCCAAGTGATCAGTGCATGATCATCACGTGATCAGTGTATGATCAGCCACGTGAACAGTGCATGCTCAGTCACGTGATCTGGGCCTGCTGAGCTGCGTGATTACTGTCTGCTCATCTGCTTGACAATTGCCAGCTGAGCTGCACGATTCCTGCCTGTCATCTGCTTGACAATTGCCAGCTGTGCTGCGTAATTCCTGCCTGCTCAGCTGCTTGATTATTGCCAGCTGAGCAGCATGATTCCTCACACCTGAGTTCCATGATTATTGCCTGCTGACTGTTTGATTCGTGCCTACTCAGCTCTTTGTTTATTGCCTCCAGAGGCACATGATCAGTGTATGATAGCAAACATGATCAGCGCATGATCAGTCACATGATCAGCGCCATTAAGTCACGTGATCACTACATGATAGTCATGTGATCAGTCCATGCTCAGTCACGGTATCAGTGCATGATCAGCCACGTGATCAGTGCATGATCTGTCACAAGATTAGTGTATGATCATCCACGTGATCAGTGCACTGGGCAGTCATGTGATCAGTGCATGATATAGACGTGAACAGTGCATGATCAGTCTCGTGATCAGTGCATGATAGCCACGTGATCAGTGCATGATCAGTCACCTGATGGGTGTGATCATTCACGTGACCTGTACATGGTAGCTACATGATCATTGCATGATCAGCCACGTGAGTAGTTCATGATAGCCACGTGATCACTGCATGATCAGTCACGTGATCAGTGCATGATCAGTCATGTGACCAGTACATGGTAGCTGCGTGATCATGCATGATCAGCCACGTGAGCAGTGCATGATAGCCACGTGATCAGTGCATGATCAGACACGTGATCAGTGCATGATCAGTCACGTGATCAGTGCATGATCAGCCACGTGATCAGTGCATGACCAGCACGTGATCAGTGTATGTCAGCCACGTGATCAGTGCATGATAGCCACGTGATCAGTGCATGATCAGTCACGTGATCAGTGCATGATCAGTTACGTGATCAGTGCATGATCAGCCACGTGATCAGTGCATGATCAGCCACATGATCAGTGCATGATCAATTACGTGATCAGTGCATGATCAGTTACGTGACCAGTACATGGTAGCTACGTGATCATTGCCTGATCAGCCACGTGATCAGTGCATGATAGCCACGTGATCAGTGCATGATAGCCACGTGATCAGTGCATGATCAGTCATGTGATACGTGTGTGATCAGCCACGTGATCAGTGCATGATATCCACGTGATCAGTGCATGACAGCCACGTGATTAGTGAATGAGAGCCACGTGATCAGAGCATGATCAGTCACGTGATACATGTGTGATCAGCCACGTGATCAGTGCATGATGAGCCACGTGATCAGTGCAGGATCAATTACGTGATCAGTGCATGATCAGTCACGTGATCAGTACATGGTTGCTACGTGATCGTTGAATGATCAGCCACGTGAGCAGTGCATGATAGCCACGTGATCAGTGCATGATCAGTCACGTGATCAGTGCATGATCAGTCACGTGAACAGTGCATGATCATTTACGTGATCTTTGCATGATCAGTCACGTGACCAGTATATGGTTGCTACGTGATCATTCCATGACGAGCCACGTGAGCAGTGCATGATAGCCACGTGATGTGTGCATGAGTTACGTGAGCAGAGTATGATCAGCCACGTGATCAGTGCATGAGAGTCACGTGATCAGTGCATGATATGTCACGTGACAGGTGTGTGATCAGCCACGTGATCAGTGCATGATCAGCCACGTGATCAGTGCATGATAGCCACGTGATCAGTGCATGATCAGTTACGTGATCAGTGTATGATCAGCCACGTGATCAGTGCATGATCAGTCATGACCAGTACATGGTAGCTACGTGATCATGCATGATCAGCCACGTGATCAGTGCATGATAGCCACGTGATCAGTGCATGATCAGTCACGTGATCAGTACATGATCAGTCACGTGAACAGTGCATGATCATTTACGTGATCTTTGCATGATCAGTCACGTGACCAGTATATGGTTGCTACGTGATCATTCCATGACGAGCCACGTGAGCAGTGCATGATAGCCACGTGATGTGTGCATGAGTTACGTGAGCAGAGTATGATCAGCCACGTGATCAGTGCATGAGTGCCACGTGATCAGTGCATGATATGTCACGTGACAGTGTGTGATCAGCCACGTGAACAGTGCATGTTCAGCCACGTGATCAGTGCATGATAGCCACGTGATCAGTGCATGATCAGTTACGTGAGCAGTGTATGATCAGCCACGTGATCAGTGCATGGTCAGACACGTGAACAGTGTATGATCAGCCACGTGATCAGTGCATGATATCCAAGTGATCAGTGCATGATCATCACGTGATCAGTGTATGATCAGCCACGTGAACAGTGCATGCTCAGTCACGTGATCTGGGCCTGCTGAGCTGCGTGATTACTGTCTGCTCATCTGCTTGACAATTGCCAGCTGAGCTGCACGATTCCTGCCTGTCATCTGCTTGACAATTGCCAGCTGTGCTGCGTAATTCCTGCCTGCTCAGCTGCTTGATTATTGCCAGCTGAGCAGCATGATTCCTCACACCTGAGTTCCATGATTATTGCCTGCTGACTGTTTGATTCGTGCCTACTCAGCTCTTTGTTTATTGCCTCCAGAGGCACATGATCAGTGTATGATAGCAAACATGATCAGCGCATGATCAGTCACATGATCAGTGCCATTAAGTCACGTGATCACTACATGATAGTCATGTGATCAGTCCATGCTCAGTCACGGTATCAGTGCATGATCAGCCACGTGATCAGTGCATGATCTGTCACAAGATTAGTGTATGATCATCCACGTGATCAGTGCATGGCAGTCATGTGATCAGTGCATGATATAGACGTGATCAGTGCATGATCAGTCTCGTGATCAGTGCATGATAGCCACGTGATCAGTGCATGATCAGTCACCTGATGGGTGTATGATCATTCACGTGACCTGTACATGGTAGCTACATGATCATTGCATGATCAGCCACGTGAGTAGTCATGATAGCCACGTGATCAGTGCATGATCAGTCACGTGATCAGTGCATGATCAGTCATGTGACCAGTACATGGTAGCTGCGTGATCATGCATGATCAGCCACGTGAGCAGTGCATGATAGCCACGTGATCAGTGCATGATCAGACACGTGATCAGTGCATGATCAGTCACGTGATCAGTGCATGATCAGCCACGTGATCAGTGCATGATCAGCCACGTGATCAGTGCATGATCAGAACGTGATCAGTGCATGATCAGTCACGTGATCAGTGCATGATCAGCCACGTGATCAGTGCATGATCAGCCACGTGATCAGTGCATGATCAATTACGTGATCAGTGCATGATCAGTCACGTGACCAGTACATGGTAGCTACGTGATCATTGCATGATCAGCCACGTGATCAGTGCATGATAGCCACGTGATCAGTGCATGATCAGCCACGTGATCAGTGCATGATCAGTCATGTGATACGTGTGTGATCAGCCACGTGATCAGTGCATGATATCCACGTGATCAGTGCATGACAGCCACGTGATCAGTGCATGATCAATTGCGTGCAGTGCATGATCAGTCACGTGACCAGTGCATGGTAGCTACGTGATCAGTGCATGATCAGCCACGTGATCAGTGCATGATCAGCCACGTGATCAGTGCATGATCAGCCACGTGATCAGTGCATGATCAGTCACGTGATAGTGTGTGATCAGCCACGTGATCAGTGCATGATATCCACGTGATCAGTGCATGATCAGCCACGTGATCAGTGCATGATATCCACGTGATCAGTGCATGATCAGCCACGTGATCAGTGCATGAGAGCACGTGATCAGTGCATGATCAGTCACGTGATGCAGTGTGTGATCAGCCACGTGATCAGTGCATGATAGCCACGTGATCAGTGCATGATCAATTACGTGATCAGTGCATGATCAGTCACGTGACCAGTACATGGTTGCACGTGATCAGTGCATGATCAGCCACGTGATCAGTGCATGATAGCCACGTGATCAGTGCATGATCAGTCACGTGATCAGTGCATGATCAGTCACGTGATCAGTGCATGATCATTTGACAGATCAGTGCATGATCAGTCACGTGACCAGTATATGGTTCAGCATGCGTGATCATTGCATGACAGCCACGTGATCAGTGCATGATAGCCACGTGATCAGTGCATGAGTTACGTGATCAGTGTATGATCAGCCACGTGATCAGTGCATGATCAGCCACGTGATCAGTGCATGATAGTCACGTGATCAGTGTGTGATCAGCCACGTGATCAGTGCATGATCAGCCACGTGATCAGTGCATGATAGCCACGTGATCAGTGCATGATCAGTCACGTGATCAGTGCATGATCAGCCACGTGATCAGTGCATGATCAGACACGTGATCAGTGCATGATCAGCCACGTGATCAGTGCATGATAGCCACGTGATCAGTGCATGATCAGCCACGTGATCAGTGCATGAGCCACGTGATCAGTGCATGATCAGTCACGTGATCAGTGTTGATCAGCCACGTGATCAGTGCATGATCAGCCACGTGATCAGTGCATGATCAATTACGTGATCAGTGCATGATCAGTCACGTGATCAGTGCATGATCAGCCACGTGATCAGTGCATGATCAGCCACGTGATCAGTGCATGATCAACTACGTGATCAGTGCATGATCAGTCACGTGACCAGTACATGGTAGCTACGTGATCATTGCATGATCAGCCACGTGATCAGTGCATGATAGCCACGTGATCAGTGCATGATAGCCACGTGATCAGTGCATGATCAGTCATGTGATACGTGTGTGATCAGCCACATGATCAGTGCATGATATCCACGTGATCAGTGCATGACAGCCACGTGATCAGTGAGAGCCACGTGATCAGTGCATGATCAGTCACGTGATACATGTGTGATCAGCCACGTGATCAGTGCATGATGAGCCACGTGATCAGTGCAGGATCAATTACGTGATCAGTGCATGATCAGTCACGTGACCAGTACATGGTTGCTACGTGATCGTTGCATGATCAGCCACGTGAGCAGAGCATGATAGCCACGTGATCAGTGCATGATCAGTCACGTGATCAGTACATGATCAGTCACGTGAACAGTGCATGATCATTTACGTGATCAGTGCATGATCAGTCACGTGACCAGTATATGGTTACGTGATCATTCCATGACGAGCCACGTGAGCAGTGCATGATAGCCACGTGATGTGTGCATGAGTTACGTGAGCAGAGTATGATCAGCCACGTGATCAGTGCATGCATGAGTGCCACGTGATCAGTGCATGATATGTCACGTGACAGGTGTGTGATCAGCCACGTGAACAGTGCATGTTCAGCCACGTGATCAGTGCATGATAGCCACGTGATCAGTGCATGATCAGTTACGTGAGCAGTGTATGATCAGCCACGTGATCAGTGCATGGTCAGACACGTGAACAGTGTATGATCAGCCACGTGATCAGTGCATGATATCCAAGTGATCAGTGCATGATCATCACGTGATCAGTGTATGATCAGCCACGTGAACAGTGCATGCTCAGTCACGTGATCTGGGCCTGCTGAGCTGCGTGATTACTGTCTGCTCATCTGCTTGACAATTGCCAGCTGAGCTGCACGATTCCTGCCTGTCATCTGCTTGACAATTGCCAGCTGTGCTGCAATTCCTGCCTGCTCAGCTGCTTGATTATTGCCAGCTGAGCAGCATGATTCCTCACACCTGAGTTCCATGATTATTGCCTGCTGACTGTTTGATTCGTGCCTACTCAGCTCTTTGTTTATTGCCTCCAGAGGCACATGATCAGTGTATGATAGCAAACATGATCAGCGCATGATCAGTCACATGATCAGCGCCATTAAGTCACGTGATCACTACATGATAGTCATGTGATCAGTCCATGCTCAGTCACGGTATCAGTGCATGATCAGCCACGTGATCAGTGCATGATCTGTCACAAGATTAGTGTATGATCATCCACGTGATCAGTGCATGGGCAGTCATGTGATCAGTGCATGATATAGACGTGATCAGTGCATGATCAGTCTCGTGATCAGTGCATGATAGCCACGTGATCAGTGCATGATCAGTCACCTGATGGGTGTATGATCATTCACGTGACCTGTACATGGTAGCTACATGATCATTGCATGATCAGCCACGTGATCAGTGCATGATAGCCACGTGATCAGTGCATGATCAGTCACGTGATCAGTGCATGATCAGTCACGTGATCAGTACATGGTAGCCCGTGATCATGCATGATCAGCACGTGATCAGTGCATGATAGCCACGTGATCAGTGCATGATCAGACACGTGATCAGTGCATGATCAGCCACGTGATCAGTGCATGATCAGTCACGTGATCAGTGCATGATCAGGCACGTGATCAGTGCATGTCAGCCACGTGATCAGTGCATGATAGCCACGTGATCAGTGCATGATCAGTCACGTGATCAGTGCATGATCAGCCACGTGATCAGTGCATGATCAGCCACGTGATCAGTGCATGATCAGCCACGTGATCAGTGCATGATCAATCCACGTGATCAGTGCATGATCAGTCACGTGATCAGTGCATGATAGCTACGTGATCAGTGCATGATCAGCCACGTGATCAGTGCATGATAGCCACGTGATCAGTGCATGATAGCCACGTGATCAGTGCATGATCAGTCATGTGATCGCATGATAGCCACGTGATCAGTGCATGATAGCCACGTGATCAGTGCATGACAGCCACGTGATCAGTGCATGAGAGCCACGTGATCAGTGCATGATCAGTCACGTGATGCATGAGAGCCACGTGATCAGTGCATGATCAGCCACGTGATCAGTGCATGATCAGCCACGTGATCAGTGCATGATCAGTCACGTGATACGTGGTGATCAGCCACGTGATCAGTGCATGATATTCACGTGATCAGTGCATGACAGCCACGTGATCAGTGCATGATCAGTCACGTGATCAGTGCATGATCAGTCACGTGATCAGTGTGATCAGCCACGTGATCAGTGCATGATGAGCCACGTGATCAGTGCATGATCAATTATGATCAGTGCATGATCAGTCACGTGACAGTGCATGGTAGCTACGTGATCAGTGCATGATCAGCCACGTGATCAGTGCATGATAGCCACGTGATCAGTGCATGATCAGTCACGTGATCAGTGCATGATCAGTCACGTGATCAGTGCATGATCAGCCACGTGATCAGTGCATGATCAGTCACGTGACCAGTACATGGTAGCTACGTGATCATTGCATGACAGCCACGTGATCAGTGCATGATAGCCACGTGATCAGTGCATGATCAGTTACGTGATCAGTGTATGATCAGCCACGTGATCAGTGCATGATAGCCACGTGATCAGTGCATGATAGTCACGTGACAGTGTGTGATCAGCCACGTGATCAGTGCATGATCAGCCACGTGATCAGTGCATGATAGCCACGTGATCAGTGCATGATCAGTCACGTGATCAGTGCATGATCAGCCACGTGATCAGTGCATGATCAGTCACGTGACCAGTACATGGTAGCTACGTGATCAGTGCATGATCAGCCACGTGAGCAGTGCATGATAGCCACGTGATCAGTGCATGATCAGTCACGTGATCAGTGCATGATCAGTCACGTGATCAGTGCATGATCATTTACGTGATCAGTGCATGATCAGTCACGTGACCAGTATATGGTAGCTACGTGATCATTCCATGACGAGCCACGTGAGCAGTGCATGATAGCCACGTGATGTGTGCATGAGTTACGTGAGCAGTGTATGATCAGCCACGTGATCAGTGCATGAGTGCCACGTGATCAGTGCATGATATGTCACGTGACAGGTGTGTGATCAGCCACGTGAACAGTGCATGTTCAGCCACGTGATCAGTGCATGATAGCCACGTGATCAGTGCATGATCAGTTACGTGAGCAGTGTATGATCAGCCACGTGATCAGTGCATGGTCAGACACGTGAACAGTGTATGATCAGCCACGTGATCAGTGCATGATATCCAAGTGATCAGTGCATGATCATCACGTGATCAGTGTATGATCAGCCACGTGAACAGTGCATGCTCAGTCACGTGATCAGGGCCTGCTGAGCTGCGTGATTACTGTCTGCTCATCTGCTTGACAATTGCCAGCTGAGCTGCACGATTCCTGCCTGTCATCTGCTTGACAATTGCCAGCTGTGCTGCGTAATTCCTGCCTGCTCAGCTGCTTGATTATTGCCAGCTGAGCAGCATGATTCCTCACACCTGAGTTCCATGATTATTGCCTGCTGACTGTTTGATTCGTGCCTACTCAGCTCTTTGTTTATTGCCTCCAGAGGCACATGATCAGTGTATGATAGCAAACATGATCAGCGCATGATCAGTCACATGATCAGCGCCATTAAGTCACGTGATCACTACATGATAGTCATGTGATCAGTCCATGCTCAGTCACGGTATCAGTGCATGATCAGCCACGTGATCAGTGCATGATCTGTCACAAGATTAGTGTATGATCATCCACGTGATCAGTGCATGGGCAGTCATGTGATCAGTGCATGATATAGACGTGATCAGTGCATGATCAGTCTCGTGATCAGTGCATGATAGCCACGTGATCAGTGCATGATCAGTCACCTGATGGGTGTATGATCATTCACGTGACCTGTACATGGTAGCTACATGATCATTGCATGATCAGCCACGTGAGTAGTGCATGATAGCCACGTGATCACTGCATGATCAGTCACGTGATCAGTGCATGATCAGTCATGTGACCAGTACATGGTAGCTGCGTGATCATGGCATGATCAGCCACGTGAGCAGTGCATGATAGCCACGTGATCAGTGCATGATCAGACACGTGATCAGTGCATGATCAGTCACGTGATCAGTGCATGATCAGCCACGTGATCAGTGCATGACCAGGCACGTGATCAGTGTATGTCCAGCCAAGTGATCAGTGCATGATAGCCACGTGATCAGTGCATGATCAGTCACGTGATCAGTGCATGATCAGTTATGTGATCAGTGTATGATCAGCCACGTGATCAGTGCATGATCAGCCACATGATCAGTGCATGATCAATTACGTGATCAGTGCATGATCAGTCACGTGACCAGTACATGGTAGCTACGTGATCATTGCATGATCAGCCACGTGATCAGTGCATGATAGCCACGTGATCAGTGCATGATAGCCACGTGATCAGTGCATGATCAGTCACGTGATACGTGTGTGATCAGCCACGTGATCAGTGCATGATATCCACGATCAGTGCATGACAGCCACGTGATCAGTGCATGAGAGCCACGTGATCAGTGCATGATCAGTCACGTGATACATGTGTGATCAGCCACGTGATCAGTGCATGATGAGCCACGTGATCAGTGCATGATCAATTACGTGATCAGTGCATGATCAGTCACGTGACCAGTACATGGTTGCTACGTGATCGTTGCATGATCAGCCACGTGAGCAGTGCATGATAGCCACGTGATCAGTGCATGATCAGTCACGTGATCAGTGCATGATCAGTCACGTGATCAGTGCATGATCATTTACGTGATCTTGCATGATCAGTCACGTGACCAGTATATGGTTGCTACGTGATCATTGCATGACAGCCACGTGAGCAGTGCATGATAGCCACGTGATGTGTGCATGAGTTACGTGAGCAGAGTATGATCAGCCACGTGATCAGTGCATGATAGCCACGTGATCAGTGCATGATAGTCACGTGATCAGTGTGTGATCAGCCACGTGATCAGTGCATGATCAGCCACGTGATCAGTGCATGATCAGCCACGTGATCAGTGCATGATGAGCCACGTGATCAGTGCATGATCAATCACATGATCAGTGCATGATCAGTCACGTGACCAGTACATGGTTGCTACGTGATCATGCATGATCAGCCACGTGAGCAGTGCATGATAGCCACGTGATCAGTGCATGATCAGTCACGTGATCAGTACATGATCAGTCACGTGAACAGTGCATGATCATTTACGTGATCTGTGCATGATCAGTCACGTGACCAGTATATGGTAGCTACGTGATCATTCCATGACGAGCCACGTGAGCAGTGCATGATAGCCACGTGATGTGTGCATGATCAGTTACGTGAGCAGAGTATGATCAGCCACGTGATCAGTGCATGAGTTCCACGTGATCAGTGCATGATATGTCACGTATGTGTGATCAGCCACGTGAACAGTGCATGTTCAGCCACGTGATCAGTGCATGATAGCCACGTGATCAGTGCATGATCAGTTACGTGAGCAGTGTATGATCAGCCACGTGATCAGTGCATGGTCAGACACGTGAACAGTGTATGATCAGCCACGTGATCAGTGCATGATATCCAAGTGATCAGTGCATGATCATCACGTGATCAGTGTATGATCAGCCACGTGAACAGTGCATGCTCAGTCACGTGATCTGGGCCTGCTGAGCTGCGTGATTACTGTCTGCTCATCTGCTTGACAATTGCCAGCTGAGCTGCACGATTCCTGCCTGTCATCTGCTTGACAATTGCCAGCTGTGCTGCGTAATTCCTGCCTGCTCAGCTGCTTGATTATTGCCAGCTGAGCAGCATGATTCCTCACACTGAGTTCCATGATTATTGCCTGCTGACTGATTCGTGCCTACTCAGCTCTTTGTTTATTGCCTCCAGAGGCACATGATCAGTGTATGATAGCAAACATGATCAGTGCATGATCAGTCACATGATCAGCGCCATTAAGTCACGTGATCACTACATGATAGTCATGTGATCAGTCCATGCTCAGTCACAGTGTCAGTGCATGATCAGCCACGTGATCAGTGCATGATCTGTCACATGATTAGTGTATGATCATCCACGTGATCAGTGCATGCAGCATGTGATCAGTGCATGATATAGACGTGATCAGTGCATGATCAGTCAGTGATCAGTGCATGATAGCCACGTGATCAGTGCATGATCAGTCACCTGATGGGTGTATGATCATTCACGTGACCTGTACATGGTAGCTACATGATCATTGCATGATCAGCCACGTGAGTAGTGCATGACAGCCACGTGATCACTGCATGATCAGTCACGTGATCAGTGCATGATCAGTCATGTGACCAGTACATGGTAGTTGCGTGATCATGCATGATCAGCCACGTGAGCAGTGCATGATAGCCACGTGATCAGTGCATGATCAGTCACGTGATCAGTGTGATCAGCCACGTGATCAGTGCATGATATCCACGTGATCAGTGCATGATAGCCACGTGATCAGTGCATGAGAGTCACGGGATCAGTGCATGATCAGTCACGTGATACTTGTGTGATCAGCCACGTGATCAGTGCATGATGAGCCACGTGATCAGTGCATGATCAATTACGTGATCAGTGCATGATCAGTCACGTGACCAGTACATGGTTGCTACGTGATCGTTGCATGATCAGCCACGTGAGCAGAGCATGATAGCCACGTGATCAGTGCATGATCAGTCACGTGATCAGTACATGATCAGTCACGTGAACAGTGCATGATCATTTACGTGATCTGTGCATGATCAGTCACGTGACCAGTATATGGTAGCCGTGATCATTCCATGACGAACCACGTGAGCAGTGCATGATAGCCACGTGATGTGTGCATGAGTTACGTGAGCAGAGTATGATCAGCCACGTGATCAGTGCATGAGTGCCACGTGATCAGTGCATGATATGTCACGTGACAGGTGTGTGATCAGCCACGTGAACAGTGCATGTTCAGCCACGTGATCAGTGCATGATAGCCACGTGATCAGTGCATGATCAGTTACGTGAGCAGTGTATGATCAGCCACGTGATCAGTGCATGGTCAGACACGTGAACAGTGTATGATCAGCCACGTGATCAGTGCATGATATCCAAGTGATCAGTGCATGATCAATCACGTGATCAGTGTATGATCAGCCACGTGAACAGTGCATGCTCAGTCACGTGATCTGGGCCTGCTGAGCTGCGTGATTACTGTCTGCTCATCTGCTTGACAATTGCCAGCTGAGCTGCACGATTCCTGCCTGTCATCTGCTTGACAATTGCCAGCTGTGCTGCGTAATTCCTGCCTGCTCAGCTGCTTGATTATTGCCAGCTGAGCAGCATGATTCCTCACAGCTGAGTTCCATGATTATTGCCTGCTGACTGATTCGTGCCTACTTCTTTGTTTATTGCCTCCAGAGGCACATGATCAGTGTATGATAGCAAACATGATCAGCGCATGATCAGTCACATGATCAGCGCCATTAAGTCACGTGATCACTACATGATAGTCATGTGATCAGTCCATGCTCAGTCACGGTATCAGTGCATGATCAGCCACGTGATCAGTGCATGATCTGTCACAAGATTAGTGTATGATCATCCACGTGATCAGTGCATGGGCAGTCATGTGATCAGTGCATGATATAGACGTGATCAGTGCATGATCAGTCTAGTGATCAGTGCATGATAGCCACGTGATCAGTGCATGATCAGTCACCTGATGGGTGTATGATCATTCACGTGACCTGTACATGGTAGCTACATGATCATTGCATGATCAGCCACGTGAGTAGTTCATGATAGCCACGTGATCACTGCATGATCAGTCACGTGATCAGTGCATGATCAGTCATGTGACCAGTACATGGTAGCTGCGTGATCATGGCATGATCAGCCACGTGAGCAGTGCATGATAGCCACGTGATCAGTGCATGATCAGACACGAGATCAGTGCATGATCAGTCACGTGATCAGTGCATGACCAGGCACGTGATCAGTGTATGTCCAGCCAAGTGATCAGTGCATGATAGCCACGTGATCAGTGCATGATCAGTCACGTGATCAGTGCATGATCAGTTATGTGATCAGTGTATGATCAGCCACGTGATCAGTGCATGATCAGCCACATGATCAGTGCATGATCAATTACGTGATCAGTGCATGATCAGTTACGTGACCAGTACATGGTAGCTACGTGATCATTGCCTGATCAGCCACGTGATCAGTGCATGATAGCCACGTGATCAGTGCATGATAGCCACGTGATCAGTGCATGATCAGTCATGTGATACGTGTGTGATCAGCCACATGATCAGTGCATGATATCCACGTGATCAGTGCATGACAGCCACGTGATCAGTGCATGAGAGCCACGTGATCAGTGCATGATCAGTCACGTGATACATGTGTGATCAGCCACGTGATCAGTGCATGATGAGCCACGTGATCAGTGCAGGATCAATTACGTGATCAGTGCATGATCAGTCACGTGACCAGTACATGGTTGCTACGTGATCGTTGCATGATCAGCCACGTGAGCAGAGCATGATAGCCACGTGGTCAGTGCATGATCAGTCACGTGATCAGTACATGATCAGTCACGTGAACAGTGCATCATTTACGTGATCTTTGCATGATCAGTCACGTTACCAGTATATGGTTGCTACGTGATCATTCCATGACGAGCCACGTGAGCAGTGCATGATAGCCACGTGATGTGTGCATGAGCACGTGAGCAGAGTATGATCAGCCACGTGATCAGTGCATGAGTGCCACGTGATCAGTGCATGATATGTCACGTGACAGGTGTGTGATCAGCCACGTGAACAGTGCATGTTCAGCCACGTGATCAGTGCATGATAGCCACGTGATCAGTGCATGATCAGTTACGTGAGCAGTGTATGATCAGCCACGTGATCAGTGCATGGTCAGACACGTGAACAGTGTATGATCAGCCACGTGATCAGTGCATGATATCCAAGTGATCAGTGCATGATCATCACGTGATCAGTGTATGATCAGCCACGTGAACAGTGCATGCTCAGTCACGTGATCTGGGCCTGCTGAGCTGCGTGATTACTGTCTGCTCATCTGCTTGACAATTGCCAGCTGAGCTGCACGATTCCTGCCTGTCATCTGCTTGACAATTGCCAGCTGTGCTGCATAATTCCTGCCTGCTCAGCTGCTTGATTATTGCCAGCTGAGCAGCATGATTCCTCACACCTGAGTTCCATGATTATTGCCTGCTGACTGTTTGATTCGTGCCTACTCAGCTCTTTGTTTATTGCCTCCAGAGGCACATGATCAGTGTATGATAGCAAACATGATCAGCGCATGATCAGTCACATGATCAGCGCCATTAAGTCACGTGATCACTACATGATAGTCATGTGATCAGTCCATGCTCAGTCACGGTATCAGTGCATGATCAGCCACGTGATCAGTGCATGATCTGTCACAAGATTAGTGTATGATCATCCACGTGATCAGTGCACGGGCAGTCATGTGATCAGTGCATGATATAGACGTGAACAGTGCATGATCAGTCTCGTGATCAGTGCATGATAGCCACGTGATCAGTGCATGATCAGTCACCTGATGGGTGTATGATCATTCACGTGACCTGTACATGGTAGCTACATGATCATTGCATGATCAGCCACGTGAGTAGTTCATGATAGCCACGTGATCACTGCATGATCAGTCACGTGATCAGTGCATGATCAGTCATGTGACCAGTACATGGTAGCTGCGTGATCATGGCATGATCAGCCACGTGAGCAGTGCATGATAGCCACGTGATCAGTGCATGATCAGACACGTGATCAGTGCATGATCAGTCACGTGATCAGTGCATGATCAGCCACGTGATCAGTGCATGACCAGCCACGTGATCAGTGCATGATCAGTCACGTGATCAGTGCATGATCAGTTCATGTGATCAGTGTATGATCAGCCACGTGATCAGTGCATGATCAGCCACGTGATCAGTGCATGATCAATTACGTGATCAGTGCATGATCAGTCACGTGACCAGTACATGGTAGCTACGTGATCATTGCATGATCAGCCACGATCAGTGCATGATAGCCACGTGATCAGTGCATGATAGCCACGTGATCAGTGCATGATCAGTCATGTGATACGTGGTGATCAGCCACGTGATCAGTGCATGATAGCCACGTGATCAGTGCATGATCAGCCACGTGATCAGTGCATGATCACCACGTGATCAGTGCATGATCAGTCACGTGATCAGTACATGATAGCCACGTGATCAGTGCATGATCAGCCACGTGATCAGTGCATGATCAGCCACGTGATCAGTGCATGATAGCCATGATCAGTGCATGATCAGTCACGTGATACGTGTGTGATCAGCCACGTGATCAGTGCATGATAGCCACGTGATCAGTGCATGACAGCCACGTGATCAGTGCATGATATCCACGTGATCAGTGTATGAACAGCCACGTGATCAGTGCATGAGAGCCACGTGATCAGTGCATGAACCGTCACGTGATACATGTGTGATCAGCCACGTGATCAGTGCATGATGAGCAACGTGATCAGTGCATGATCAATTACGTGATCAGTGCATGATCAGTCACGTGACCAGTACATGGTTGCTACGTGATCAGTGCATGATCAGCCACGTGAGCAGTGCATGATAGCCACGTGATCAGTGCATGATCAGTCACGTGATCAGTGCATGATCAGTCACGTGATCAGTGCATGATCATTTACGTGATCAGTGCATGATCAGTCACGTGACCAGTATATGGTTGCTACGTGATCATTGCATGACAGCCACGTGAGCAGTGCATGATAGCCACGTGATGTGTGCATGAGTTACGTGAGCAGAGTATGATCAGCCACGTGATCAGTGCATGAGTGCCACGTGATCAGTGCATGATATGTCACGTGACAGTGTGTGATCAGCCACGTGATCAGTGCATGATCAGCCACGTGATCAGTGCATGATAGCCACGTGATCAGTGCATGATCAGTCACGTGATCAGTGTATGATCAGCCACGTGATCAGTGCATGATCAGACACGTGATCAGTGCA
Organism: Bos javanicus; assembly: GCF_032452875.1. NCBI lineage: Eukaryota > Metazoa > Chordata > Mammalia > Artiodactyla > Bovidae > Bos > Bos javanicus. Next base: position 54,276 of record NW_026894740.1, on the reverse strand, counting down.
TGATCAGCCACGTGATCAGTGCATGATATCCACGTGATCAGTGCATGATCAGCCACGTGATCAGTGCATGATCAGCCACGTGATCAGTGCATGATCAGTCACGTGATCATGCATGATCAGCCACGTGATCAGTGCATGATCAGCCACGTGATCAGTGCATGATCACCACGTGATCAGTGCATGATCAGTCACGTGATCAGTGCATGATCAGCCACGTGATCAGTGCATGATCAGCCACGTGATCAGTGCATGATCAGCCACGTGATCAGTGCATGATCAGTCACGTGACCAGTACATGGTAGCTACGATCATTGCTGATCAGCCACGTGATCAGTGCATGATAGCCACGTGATCAGTGCATGATAGCCACGTGATCAGTGCATGATCAGTCATGTGATACGTGTGTGATCAGCCACGTGATCAGTGCATGATATCCACGTGATCAGTGCATGACAGCCACGTGATCAGTGCATGAGAGCCACGTGATCAGTGCATGATCAGTCACGTGATACATGTGTGATCAGCCACGTGATCAGTGCATGATGAGCCACGTGATCAGTGCAGGATCAATTACGTGATCAGTGCATGATCAGTCACGTGACCAGTACATGGTTGCTACGTGATCGTTGCATGATCAGCCACGTGAGCAGAGCATGATAGCCACGTGATCAGTGCATGATCAGTCACGTGATCAGTACATGATCAGTCACGTGAACAGTGCATGATCATTTACGTGATCTTTGCATGATCAGTCACGTGACCAGTATATGGTTGCTACGTGATCATTCCATGACGAGCCACGTGAGCAGTGCATGATAGCCACGTGATGTGTGCATGAGTTACGTGAGCAGAGTATGATCAGCCACGTGATCAGTGCATGAGTGCCACGTGATCAGTGCATGATATGTCACGTGACAGGTGTGTGATCAGCCACGTGAACAGTGCATGTTCAGCCACGTGATCAGTGCATGATAGCCACGTGATCAGTGCATGATCAGTTACGTGAGCAGTGTATGATCAGCCACGTGATCAGTGCATGGTCAGACACGTGAACAGTGTATGATCAGCCACGTGATCAGTGCATGATATCCAAGTGATCAGTGCATGATCATCACGTGATCAGTGTATGATCAGCCACGTGAACAGTGCATGCTCAGTCACGTGATCTGGGCCTGCTGAGCTGCGTGATTACTGTCTGCTCATCTGCTTGACAATTGCCAGCTGAGCTGCACGATTCCTGCCTGTCATCTGCTTGACAATTGCCAGCTGTGCTGCGTAATTCCTGCCTGCTCAGCTGCTTGATTATTGCCAGCTGAGCAGCATGATTCCTCACACCTGAGTTCCATGATTATTGCCTGCTGACTGTTTGATTCGTGCCTACTCAGCTCTTTGTTTATTGCCTCCAGAGGCACATGATCAGTGTATGATAGCAAACATGATCAGCGCATGATCAGTCACATGATCAGCGCCATTAAGTCACGTGATCACTACATGATAGTCATGTGATCAGTCCATGCTCAGTCACGGTATCAGTGCATGATCAGCCACGTGATCAGTGCATGATCTGTCACAAGATTAGTGTATGATCATCCACGTGATCAGTGCACGGGCAGTCATGTGATCAGTGCATGATATAGACGTGAACAGTGCATGATCAGTCTCGTGATCAGTGCATGATAGCCACGTGATCAGTGCATGATCAGTCACCTGATGGGTGTATGATCATTCACGTGACCTGTACATGGTAGCTACATGATCATTGCATGATCAGCCACGTGAGTAGTTCATGATAGCCACGTGATCACTGCATGATCAGTCACGTGATCAGTGCATGATCAGTCATGTGACCAGTACATGGTAGCTGCGTGATCATGGCATGATCAGCCACGTGAGCAGTGCATGATAGCCACGTGATCAGTGCATGATCAGACACGATCAGTGCATGATCAGTCACGTGATCAGTGCATGATCAGCCACGTGATCAGTGCATGACCAGGCACGTGATCAGTGTATGTCCAGCCAAGTGATCAGTGCATGATAGCCACGTGATCAGTGCATGATCAGTCACGTGATCAGTGCATGATCAGTTATGTGATCAGTGTATGATCAGCCACGTGATCAGTGCATGATCAGCCACATGATCAGTGCATGATCAATTACGTGATCAGTGCATGATCAGTCACGTGACCAGTACATGGTAGCTACGTGATCATTGATGATCAGCCACGTGATCAGTGCATGATAGCCACGTGATCAGTGCATGATAGCCACGTGATCAGTGCATGATCAGTCATGTGATACGTGTGTGATCAGCCACGTGATCAGTGCATGATATCCACGTGATCAGTGCATGACAGCCACGTGATCAGTGCATGAGAGCCACGTGATCAGTGCATGATCAGTCACGTGATCATGTGTGATCAGCCACGTGATCAGTGCATGATCAGCCACGTGATCAGTGCATGATCAGCCACGTGATCAGTGCATGATCAGTCATGTGATACGTGTGTGATCAGCCACGTGATCAGTGCATGATATCCACGTGATCAGTGCATGACAGCCACGTGATCAGTGCATGAGAGCCACGTGATCAGTGCATGATCAGTCACGTGATACATGTGTGATCAGCCACGTGATCAGTGCATGATGAGCCACGTGATCAGTGCAGGATCAATTACGTGATCAGTGCATGATCAGTCACGTGACCAGTACATGGTTGCTACGTGATCGTTGCATGATCAGCCACGTGAGCAGAGCATGATAGCCACGTGATCAGTGCATGATCAGTCACGTGATCAGTACATGATCAGTCACGTGACAGTGCATGATCATTTACGTGATCTTTGCATGATCAGTCACGTGACCAGTATATGGTTGCTACGTGATCATTCCATGACGAGCCACGTGAGCAGTGCATGATAGCCACGTGATGTGTGCATGAGTTACGTGAGCAGAGTATGATCAGCCACGTGATCAGTGCATGAGTGCCACGTGATCAGTGCATGATATGTCACGTGACAGGTGTGTGATCAGCCACGTGAACAGTGCATGTTCAGCCACGTGATCAGTGCATGATAGCCACGTGATCAGTGCATGATCAGTTACGTGAGCAGTGTATGATCAGCCACGTGATCAGTGCATGGTCAGACACGTGAACAGTGTATGATCAGCCACGTGATCAGTGCATGATATCCAAGTGATCAGTGCATGATCATCACGTGATCAGTGTATGATCAGCCACGTGAACAGTGCATGCTCAGTCACGTGATCTGGGCCTGCTGAGCTGCGTGATTACTGTCTGCTCATCTGCTTGACAATTGCCAGCTGAGCTGCACGATTCCTGCCTGTCATCTGCTTGACAATTGCCAGCTGTGCTGCGTAATTCCTGCCTGCTCAGCTGCTTGATTATTGCCAGCTGAGCAGCATGATTCCTCACACCTGAGTTCCATGATTATTGCCTGCTGACTGTTTGATTCGTGCCTACTCAGCTCTTTGTTTATTGCCTCCAGAGGCACATGATCAGTGTATGATAGCAAACATGATCAGCGCATGATCAGTCACATGATCAGCGCATTAAGTCACGTGATCACTACATGATAGTCATGTGATCAGTCCATGCTCAGTCACGGTATCAGTGCATGATCAGCCACGTGATCAGTGCATGATCTGTCACAAGATTAGTGTGATCATCCACGTGATCAGTGCATGGGCAGTCATGTGATCAGTGCATGATATAGACGTGAACAGTGCATGATCAGTCTCGTGATCAGTGCATGATAGCCACGTGATCAGTGCATGATCAGTCACCTGATGGGTGTATGATCAGTCACGTGACCTGTACATGGTAGCTACATGATCATTGCATGATCAGCCACGTGAGTAGTGCATGATAGCCACGTGATCAGTGCATGATCAGTCACGTGATCAGTGCATGATCAGTCATGTGATCAGTGCATGATCAGCCACGTGATCAGTGCATGATCAGCCACGTGATCAGTGCATGATCAGCCACGTGATCAGTGCATGATCAGCCACGTGATCAGTGCATGATCAGTCACGTGATCAGTGCATGATCAGTCACGTGATCAGTGCATGATCAGCCACGTGATCAGTGCATGATAGCCACGTGATCAGTGCATGATCAGTCACGTGATCAGTGCATGATCAGTCACGTGATCAGTGCATGATAGCCACGTGATCAGTGCATGATCAGCCACGTGATCAGTGCATGATCAGCCACGTGATCAGTGCATGATCAGCCACGTGATCAGTGCATGATCAGTCACGTGATCATGTGATCAGCCACGTGATCAGTGCATGATAGCCACGTGATCAGTGCATGATCAGCCACGTGATCAGTGCATGATCAGTCACGTGATCAGTGCATGATAGCCACGTGATCAGTGCATGATCAGCCACGTGATCAGTGCATGATAGCCACGTGATCAGTGCATGATCAGCCACGTGATCAGTGCATGATCAGTCACGTGATACATGTGTGATCAGCCACGTGATCAGTGCATGATGAGCCACGTGATCAGTGCATGATCAATTACGTGATCAGTGCATGATCAGTCACGTGACCAGTACATGGTTGCTACGTGATCGTGCATGATCAGCCACGTGAGCAGAGCATGATAGCCACGTGATCAGTGCATGATCAGTCACGTGATCAGTACATGATCAGTCACGTGAACAGTGCATGATCATTTACGTGATCTTTGCATGATCAGTCACGTGACCAGTATATGGTTGCTACGTGATCATTCCATGACGAGCCACGTGAGCAGTGCATGATAGCCACGTGATGTGTGCATGAGTTACGTGAGCAGAGTATGATCAGCCACGTGATCAGTGCATGAGTGCCACGTGATCAGTGCATGATATGTCACGTGACAGGTGTGTGATCAGCCACGTGAACAGTGCATGTTCAGCCATGATCAGTGCATGATAGCCACGTGATCAGTGCATGATCAGTTACGTGAGCAGTGTATGATCAGCCACGTGATCAGTGCATGGTCAGACACGTGAACAGTGTATGATCAGCCACGTGATCAGTGCATGATATCCAAGTGATCAGTGCATGATCATCACGTGATCAGTGTATGATCAGCCACGTGAACAGTGCATGCTCAGTCACGTGATCTGGGCCTGCTGAGCTGCGTGATTACTGTCTGCTCATCTGCTTGACAATTGCCAGCTGAGCTGCACGATTCCTGCCTGTCATCTGCTTGACAATTGCCAGCTGTGCTGCATAATTCCTGCCTGCTCAGCTGCTTGATTATTGCCAGCTGAGCAGCATGATTCCTCACACCTGAGTTCCATGATTATTGCCTGCTGACTGTTTGATTCGTGCCTACTCAGCTCTTTGTTTATTGCCTCCAGAGGCACATGATCAGTGTATGATAGCAAACATGATCAGCGCATGATCAGTCACATGATCAGCGCCATTAAGTCACGTGATCACTACATGATAGTCATGTGATCAGTCCATGCTCAGTCACGGTATCAGTGCATGATCAGCCACGTGATCAGTGCATGATCTGTCACAAGATTAGTGTATGATCATCCACGTGATCAGTGCATGGCAGTCATGTGATCAGTGCATGATATAGACGTGAACAGTGCATGATCAGTCTCGTGATCAGTGCATGATAGCCACGTGATCAGTGCATGATCAGTCACCTGATGGGTGTATGATCATTCACGTGACCTGTACATGGTAGCTACATGATCATTGCATGATCAGCCACGTGAGTAGTTCATGATAGCCACGTGATCACTGCATGATCAGTCACGTGATCAGTGCATGATCAGTCATGTGACCAGTACATGGTAGCTGCGTGATCATGCATGATCAGCCACGTGAGCAGTGCATGATAGCCACGTGATCAGTGCATGATCAGACACGATCAGTGCATGATCAGTCACGTGATCAGTGCATGATCAGCCACGTGATCAGTGCATGACCAGGCACGTGATCAGTGTATGTCCAGCCAAGTGATCAGTGCATGATAGCCACGTGATCAGTGCATGATCAGTCACGTGATCAGTGCATGATCAGTCATGTGATCAGTGCATGATCAGCCACGTGATCAGTGCATGATCAGCCACATGATCAGTGCATGATCAATCACGTGATCAGTGCATGATCAGTCACGTGACCAGTACATGGTAGCTACGTGATCTGCATGATCAGCCACGTGATCAGTGCATGATAGCCACGTGATCAGTGCATGATAGCCACGTGATCAGTGCATGATCAGTCATGTGATAGTGTGTGATCAGCCATGATCAGTGCATGATATCCACGTGATCAGTGCATGACAGCCACGTGATCAGTGCATGAGCCACGTGATCAGTGCATGATCAGTCACGTGATCATGTGTGATCAGCCACGTGATCAGTGCATGATAGCCACGTGATCAGTGCATGATCAGCCACGTGATCAGTGCATGATCAGTCATGTGATACGTGTGTGATCAGCCACGTGATCAGTGCATGATATCCACGTGATCAGTGCATGACAGCCACGTGATCAGTGCATGAGAGCCACGTGATCAGTGCATGATCAGTCACGTGATACATGTGTGATCAGCCACGTGATCAGTGCATGATGAGCCACGTGATCAGTGCAGGATCAATTACGTGATCAGTGCATGATCAGTCACGTGACCAGTACATGGTTGCTACGTGATCGTTGCATGATCAGCCACGTGAGCAGAGCATGATAGCCACGTGATCAGTGCATGATCAGTCACGTGATCAGTACATGATCAGTCACGTGAACAGTGCATGATCATTTACGTGATCAGTGCATGATCAGTCACGTGACCAGTATATGGTTGCTACGTGATCATTCCATGACGAGCCACGTGAGCAGTGCATGATAGCCACGTGATGTGTGCATGAGTTACGTGAGCAGAGTATGATCAGCCACGTGATCAGTGCATGAGTGCCACGTGATCAGTGCATGATATGTCACGTGACAGTGTGTGATCAGCCACGTGAACAGTGCATGTTCAGCCACGTGATCAGTGCATGATAGCCACGTGATCAGTGCATGATCAGTTACGTGAGCAGTGTATGATCAGCCACGTGATCAGTGCATGGTCAGACACGTGAACAGTGTATGATCAGCCACGTGATCAGTGCATGATATCCAAGTGATCAGTGCATGATCATCACGTGATCAGTGTATGATCAGCCACGTGAACAGTGCATGCTCAGTCACGTGATCTGGGCCTGCTGAGCTGCGTGATTACTGTCTGCTCATCTGCTTGACAATTGCCAGCTGAGCTGCACGATTCCTGCCTGTCATCTGCTTGACAATTGCCAGCTGTGCTGCGTAATTCCTGCCTGCTCAGCTGCTTGATTATTGCCAGCTGAGCAGCATGATTCCTCACACCTGAGTTCCATGATTATTGCCTGCTGACTGTTTGATTCGTGCCTACTCAGCTCTTTGTTTATTGCCTCCAGAGGCACATGATCAGTGTATGATAGCAAACATGATCAGCGCATGATCAGTCACATGATCAGCGCCATTAAGTCACGTGATCACTACATGATAGTCATGTGATCAGTCCATGCTCAGTCACGGTATCAGTGCATGATCAGCCACGTGATCAGTGCATGATCTGTCACAAGATTAGTGTATGATCATCCACGTGATCAGTGCATGGGCAGTCATGTGATCAGTGCATGATATAGACGTGATCAGTGCATGATCAGTCTCGTGATCAGTGCATGATAGCCACGTGATCAGTGCATGATCAGTCACCTGATGGGTGTATGATCATTCACGTGACCTGTACATGGTAGCTACATGATCATTGCATGATCAGCCACGTGAGTAGTGCATGATAGCCACGTGATCACTGCATGATCAGTCACGTGATCAGTGCATGATCAGTCATGTGACCAGTACATGGTAGCTGCGTGATCATGGCATGATCAGCCACGTGAGCAGTGCATGATAGCCACGTGATCAGTGCATGATCAGACACGTGATCAGTGCATGATCAGTCACGTGATCAGTGCATGATCAGCCACGTGATCAGTGCATGATCAGGCACGTGATCAGTGCATGATCAGCCACGTGATCAGTGCATGATAGCCACGTGATCAGTGCATGATCAGTCACGTGATCAGTGCATGATCAGTCACGTGATCAGTGTGATCAGCCACGTGATCAGTGCATGATCAGCCACATGATCAGTGCATGATCAATCACGTGATCAGTGCATGATCAGTCACGTGATCAGTGCATGGTAGCTACGTGATCATTGCATGATCAGCCACGTGATCAGTGCATGATAGCCACGTGATCAGTGCATGATCAGCCACGTGATCAGTGCATGATCAGTCACGTGATACGTGTGATCAGCCACATGATCAGCATGATAGCCACGTGATCAGTGCATGACAGCCACGTGAGCAGTGCATGATAGCCACGTGATGTGTGCATGAGTTACGTGAGCAGAGTATGATCAGCCACGTGATCAGTGCATGAGTGCCACGTGATCAGTGCATGATATGTCACGTGACAGTGTGTGATCAGCCACGTGAACAGTGCATGTTCAGCCACGTGATCAGTGCATGATAGCCACGTGATCAGTGCATGATCAGTTACGTGAGCAGTGTATGATCAGCCACGTGATCAGTGCATGGTCAGACACGTGAACAGTGTATGATCAGCCACGTGATCAGTGCATGATATCCAAGTGATCAGTGCATGATCATCACGTGATCAGTGTATGATCAGCCACGTGAACAGTGCATGCTCAGTCACGTGATCTGGGCCTGCTGAGCTGCGTGATTACTGTCTGCTCATCTGCTTGACAATTGCCAGCTGAGCTGCACGATTCCTGCCTGTCATCTGCTTGACAATTGCCAGCTGTGCTGCGAATTCCTGCCTGCTCAGCTGCTTGATTATTGCCAGCTGAGCAGCATGATTCCTCACACCTGAGTTCCATGATTATTGCCTGCTGACTGTTTGATTCGTGCCTACTCAGCTCTTTGTTTATTGCCTCCAGAGGCACATGATCAGTGTATGATAGCAAACATGATCAGCGCATGATCAGTCACATGATCAGCGCCATTAAGTCACGTGATCACTACATGATAGTCATGTGATCAGTCCATGCTCAGTCACGTGCAGTGCATGATCAGCCACGTGATCAGTGCATGATCTGTCACAAGATTAGTGTATGATCATCCACGTGATCAGTGCATGGGCAGTCATGTGATCAGTGCATGATATAGACGTGATCAGTGCATGATCAGTCTCGTGATCAGTGCATGATAGCCACGTGATCAGTGCATGATCAGTCACCTGATGGGTGTATGATCATTCACGTGACCTGTACATGGTAGCTACATGATCATTGCATGATCAGCCACGTGAGTAGTGCATGATAGCCACGTGATCACTGCATGATCAGTCACGTGATCAGTGCATGATCAGTCATGTGACCAGTACATGGTAGCTGCGTGATCATGCATGATCAGCCACGTGAGCAGTGCATGATAGCCACGTGATCAGTGCATGATCAGACACGATCAGTGCATGATCAGTCACGTGATCAGTGCATGATCAGCCACGTGATCAGTGCATGATCAGTCACGTGATCAGTGCATGATCAGCCACGTGATCAGTGCATGATCAGTCACGTGATCAGTGCATGATATAGACGTGATCAGTGCATGATCAGTCACGTGATCAGTGCATGATCAGCCACGTGATCAGTGCATGATCAGTCACGTGATCAGTGCATGATCAGTCACGTGACCAGTACATGATAGCTACGTGATCAGTGCATGATCAGCCACGTGATCAGTGCATGATAGCCACGTGATCAGTGCATGATCAGTCACGTGATCAGTGCATGATCAGCCACGTGATCAGTGCATGGTAGCTGCGTGATCATGCATGATCAGCCACGTGATCAGTGCATGATAGCCACGTGATCAGTGCATGATCAGTCACGTGATCAGTGCATGATCAGTCACGTGATCAGTGCATGATCAGCCACGTGATCAGTGCATGATCAGTCACGTGATCAGTGCATGATCAGCCACGTGATCAGTGCATGATCAGCACGTGATCAGTGCATGATCAGCCACGTGATCAGTGCATGATAGCCACGTGATCAGTGCATGATCAGTCACGTGATCAGTGCATGATCAGTCACGTGATCAGTGCATGATCAGCCACGTGATCAGTGCATGATCAGCCACGTGATCAGTGCATGATCAGACACGTGATCAGTGCATGATCAGTCACGTGATCAGTGCATGGTAGCTACGTGATCAGTGCATGATCAGCCACGTGATCAGTGCATGATCAGCCACGTGATCAGTGCATGATCTGTCACAAGATCAGTGTATGATCATCCACGTGATCAGTGCATGGCAGTCATGTGATCAGTGCATGATATACGTGATCAGTGCATGATCAGCCACGTGATCAGTGCATGATAGCCACGCGATCAGTGCATGATCAGTCACCTGATCAGTGTATGATCATTCACGTGACCGTACATGGTAGCTACATGATCATTGCATGATCAGCCACGTGATAGTGCATGATAGCCACGTGATCAGTGCATGATCAGTCACGTGATCAGTGCATGATCAGTCATGTGACCAGTACATGGTAGCTGCGTGATCATGCATGATCAGCCACGTGATCAGTGCATGATAGCCACGTGATCAGTGCATGATCAGACACGTGATCAGTGCATGATCAGTCACGTGATCAGTGCATGATCAGCCACGTGATCAGTGCATGATCAGCCACGTGATCAGTGCATGATCAGTCACGTGATCAGTGCATGATCAGTTACGTGATCAGTGCATGATCAGCCACGTGATCAGTGCATGATCAGCCACGTGATCAGTGCATGATCAATTACGTGATCAGTGCATGATCAGTCACGTGACCAGTACATGGCAGCTACGTGATCATTGCATGATCAGCCACGTGATCAGTGCATGATAGCCACGTGATCAGTGCATGATAGCCACGTGATCAGTGCATGATCAGTCATGTGATACGTGTGTGATCAGCCACGTGATCAGTGCATGATATCCACGTGATCAGTGCATGACAGCCACGTGATCAGTGCATGAGAGCCACGGATCAGTGCATGATCAGTCACGTGATACATGTGTGATCAGCCACGTGATCAGTGCATGATGAGCCACGTGATCAGTGCAGGATCATTACGTGATCAGTGCATGATCAGTCACGTGACCAGTACATGGTTGCTACGTGATCGTTGCATGATCAGCCACGTGAGCAGAGCATGATAGCCACGTGATCAGTGCATGATCAGTCACGTGATCAGTACATGATCAGTCACGTGAACAGTGCATGATCATTTACGTGATCTGTGCATGATCAGTCACGTGACCAGTATATGGTTGCTACGTGATCATTCCATGACAGCCACGTGAGCAGTGCATGATAGCCACGTGATGTGTGCATGAGTTACGTGAGCAGAGTATGATCAGCCACGTGATCAGTGCATGAGTGCCACGTGATCAGTGCATGATATGTCACGTGACAGGTGTGTGATCAGCCACGTGAACAGTGCATGTTCAGCCACGTGATCAGTGCATGATAGCCACGTGATCAGTGCATGATCAGTTACGTGAGCAGTGTATGATCAGCCACGTGATCAGTGCATGGTCAGACACGTGAACAGTGTATGATCAGCCACGTGATCAGTGCATGATATCCAAGTGATCAGTGCATGATCATCACGTGATCAGTGTATGATCAGCCACGTGAACAGTGCATGCTCAGTCACGTGATCTGGGCCTGCTGAGCTGCGTGATTACTGTCTGCTCATCTGCTTGACAATTGCCAGCTGAGCTGCATGATTCCTGCCTGCTCAGCTGCTTGATTATTGCCAGCTGAGCAGCATGATTCCTCACACCTGAGTTCCATGATTATTGCCTGCTGACTGTTTGATTCGTGCCTACTCAGCTCTTTGTTTATTGCCTCCAGAGGCACATGATCAGTGTATGATAGCAAACATGATCAGCGCATGATCAGTCACATGATCAGCGCCATTAAGTCACGTGATCACTACATGATAGTCATGTGATCAGTCCATGCTCAGTCACGGTATCAGTGCATGATCAGCCACGTGATCAGTGCATGATCTGTCACAAGATTAGTGTATGATCATCCACGTGATCAGTGCACGGGCAGTCATGTGATCAGTGCATGATATAGACGTGAACAGTGCATGATCAGTCCGTGATCAGTGCATGATAGCCACGTGATCAGTGCATGATCAGTCACCTGATGGGTGTATGATCATTCACGTGACCTGTACATGGTAGCTACATGATCATTGCATGATCAGCCACGTGAGTAGTCATGATAGCCACGTGATCACTGCATGATCAGTCACGTGATCAGTGCATGATCAGTCATGTGACCAGTACATGGTAGCTGCGTGATCATGGCATGATCAGCCACGTGAGCAGTGCATGATAGCCACGTGATCAGTGCATGATCAGACACGTGATCAGTGCATGATCAGTCACGTGATCAGTGCATGATCAGCCACGTGATCAGTGCATGATCAGGCACGTGATCAGTGTATGTCAGCCACGTGATCAGTGCATGATAGCCACGTGATCAGTGCATGATCAGTCACGTGATCAGTGCATGATCAGTCATGTGATCAGTGTATGATCAGCCACGTGATCAGTGCATGATCAGCCACGTGATCAGTGCATGATCAATTACGTGATCAGTGCATGATCAGTCACGTGACCAGTACATGGTAGCTACGTGATCATTGCATGATCAGCCACGTGATCAGTGCATGATAGCCACGTGATCAGTGCATGATCAGCCACGTGATCAGTGCATGATCAGTCACGTGATACGTGCATGATCAGCCACGTGATCAGTGCATGATAGCCACGTGATCAGTGCATGACAGCCACGTGAGCAGTGCATGATAGCCACGTGATGTGTGCATGAGTTACGTGAGCAGAGTATGATCAGCCACGTGATCAGTGCATGAGTGCCACGTGATCAGTGCATGATATGTCACGTGACAGGTGTGTGATCAGCCACGTGAACAGTGCATGTTCAGCCACGTGATCAGTGCATGATAGCCACGTGATCAGTGCATGATCAGTTACGTGAGCAGTGTATGATCAGCCACGTGATCAGTGCATGGTCAGACACGTGAACAGTGTATGATCAGCCACGTGATCAGTGCATGATATCCAAGTGATCAGTGCATGATCATCACGTGATCAGTGTATGATCAGCCACGTGAACAGTGCATGCTCAGTCACGTGATCTGGGCCTGCTGAGCTGCGTGATTACTGTCTGCTCATCTGCTTGACAATTGCCAGCTGAGCTGCACGATTCCTGCCTGTCATCTGCTTGACAATTGCCAGCTGTGCTGCGTAATTCCTGCCTGCTCAGCTGCTTGATTATTGCCAGCTGAGCAGCATGATTCCTCACACCTGAGTTCCATGATTATTGCCTGCTGACTGTTTGATTCGTGCCTACTCAGCTCTTTGTTTATTGCCTCCAGAGGCACATGATCAGTGTATGATAGCAAACATGATCAGCGCATGATCAGTCACATGATCAGCGCCATTAAGTCACGTGATCACTACATGATAGTCATGTGATCAGTCCATGCTCAGTCACGGTATCAGTGCATGATCAGCCACGTGATCAGTGCATGATCTGTCACATGATTAGTGTATGATCATCCACGTGATCAGTGCATGGGCAGTCATGTGATCAGTGCATGATATAGACGTGATCAGTGCATGATCAGTCTCGTGATCAGTGCATGATAGCCACGTGATCAGTGCATGATCAGTCACCTGATGGGTGTATGATCATTCACGTGACCTGTACATGGTAGCTACATGATCATTGCATGATCAGCCACGTGAGTAGTGCATGATAGCCACGTGATCACTGCATGATCAGTCACGTGATCAGTGCATGATCAGTCATGTGACCAGTACATGGTAGCTGCGTGATCATGCATGATCAGCCACGTGAGCAGTGCATGATAGCCACGTGATCAGTGCATGATCAGTCACGTGATCAGTGCATGATCAGTCACGTGATCAGTGCATGATCAGCCACGTGATCAGTGCATGATCAGTCACGTGATCAGTGCATGATCATCCACGTGATCAGTGCATGATCAGTCACGTGATCAGTGCATGATATAGACGTGATCAGTGCATGATCAGTCACGTGATCAGTGCATGATAGCCACGTGATCAGTGCATGATCAGTCACGTGATCAGTGCATGATCAGTCACGTGACCAGTACATGGTAGCTACGTGATCAGTGCATGATCAGCCACGTGATAGTGCATGATAGCCACGTGATCAGTGCATGATCAGTCACGTGATCAGTGCATGATCAGTCACGTGACCAGTACATGGTAGCTACGTGATCAGTGCATGATCAGCCACGTGATCAGTGCATGATAGCCACGTGATCAGTGCATGATCAGCCACGTGATCAGTGCATGATCAGTCACGTGATCAGTGCATGATCAGCCACGTGATCAGTGCATGATCAGTCACGTGATCAGTGCATGATCAGCCACGTGATCAGTGCATGATCAGTCACGTGATCAGCATGATCAGCCACGTGATCAGTGCATGATAGCCACGTGATCAGTGCATGACAGCCACGTGATCAGTGCATGATCATGATCAGTGCGTGATCAGTGCATGTGATAGCCACGTGATCAGTGCATGATCAGCCACGTGATCAGTGCATGATCAGTGCATGATCAGTCACGTGACCAGTACATGGTTGCTACGTGATCGTTGCATGATCAGCCACGTGAGCAGTGCATGATAGCCACGTGATCAGTGCATGATCAGTCACGTGATCAGTACATGATCAGTCACGTGAACAGTGCATGATCATTTACGTGATCTTGCATGATCAGTCACGTGACCAGTATATGGTTGCTACGTGATCATTCCATGACGAGCCACGTGAGCAGTGCATGATAGCCACGTGATGTGTGCATGAGTTACGTGAGCAGAGTATGATCAGCCACGTGATCAGTGCATGAGTGCCACGTGATCAGTGCATGATATGTCACGTGACAGGTGTGTGATCAGCCACGTGAACAGTGCATGTTCAGCCACGTGATCAGTGCATGATAGCCACGTGATCAGTGCATGATCAGTTACGTGAGCAGTGTATGATCAGCCACGTGATCAGTGCATGGTCAGACACGTGAACAGTGTATGATCAGCCACGTGATCAGTGCATGATATCCAAGTGATCAGTGCATGATCATCACGTGATCAGTGTATGATCAGCCACGTGAACAGTGCATGCTCAGTCACGTGATCTGGGCCTGCTGAGCTGCGTGATTACTGTCTGCTCATCTGCTTGACAATTGCCAGCTGAGCTGCACGATTCCTGCCTGTCATCTGCTTGACAATTGCCAGCTGTGCTGCGTAATTCCTGCCTGCTCAGCTGCTTGATTATTGCCAGCTGAGCAGCATGATTCCTCACACCTGAGTTCCATGATTATTGCCTGCTGACTGTTTGATTCGTGCCTACTCAGCTCTTTGTTTATTGCCTCCAGAGGCACATGATCAGTGTATGATAGCAAACATGATCAGCGCATGATCAGTCACATGATCAGCGCCATTAAGTCACGTGATCACTACATGATAGTCATGTGATCAGTCCATGCTCAGTCACGGTATCAGTGCATGATCAGCCACGTGATCAGTGCATGATCTGTCACAAGATTAGTGTATGATCATCCACGTGATCAGTGCATGGGCAGTCATGTGATCAGTGCATGATATAGACGTGATCAGTGCATGATCAGTCTCGTGATCAGTGCATGATAGCCACGTGATCAGTGCATGATCAGTCACCTGATGGGTGTATGATCATTCACGTGACCTGTACATGGTAGCTACATGATCATTGCATGATCAGCCACGTGAGTAGTGCATGATAGCCACGTGATCACTGCATGATCAGTCACGTGATCAGTGCATGATCAGTCATGTGACCAGTACATGGTAGCTGCGTGATCATGCATGATCAGCCACGTGAGCAGTGCATGATAGCCACGTGATCAGTGCATGATCAGACACGTGATCAGTGCATGATCAGTCACGTGATCAGTGCATGATCAGCCACGTGATCAGTGCATGACCAGGCACGTGATCAGTGTATGATCAGCCACGTGATCAGTGCATGATAGCCACGTGATCAGTGCATGATCAGTCACGTGATCAGTGCATGATCAGTTATGTGATCAGTGTGATCAGCCACGTGATCAGTGCATGATCAGCCACGTGATCAGTGCATGATCAATTACGTGATCAGTGCATGATCAGTCACGTGACCAGTACATGGTAGCTACGTGATCATTGCATGATCAGCCACGTGATCAGTGCATGATAGCCACGTGATCAGTGCATGATAGCCACGTGATCAGTGCATGATCAGTCACGTGATAGTGTGTGATCAGCCACGTGATCAGTGCATGATAGCCACGTGATCAGTGCATGACAGCCACGTGATCAGTGCATGATAGCCACGTGATCAGTGCATGATCAGTCACGTGACACATGTGTGATCAGCCACGTGATCAGTGCATGATCAGCCACGTGATCAGTGCATGATCAGTTACGTGATCAGTGCATGATCAGCCACGTGATCAGTGCATGGTCAGCACGTGAACAGTGCATGATCAGCCACGTGATCAGTGCATGATAGCCACGTGATCAGTGCATGATCAGTCACGTGATCAGTGCATGATCAGCCACGTGAACAGTGCATGCTCAGTCACGTGATCTGGGCCTGCTGAGCTGCGTGATTACTGTCTGCTCATCTGCTTGACAATTGCCAGCTGAGCTGCACGATTCCTGCCTGTCATCTGCTTGACAATTGCCAGCTGTGCTGCGTAATTCCTGCCTGCTCAGCTGCTTGATTATTGCCAGCTGAGCAGCATGATTCCTCACACCTGAGTTCCATGATTATTGCCTGCTGACTGTTTGATTCGTGCCTACTCAGCTCTTTGTTTATTGCCTCCAGAGGCACATGATCAGTGTATGATAGCAAACATGATCAGCGCATGATCAGTCACATGATCAGCGCCATTAAGTCACGTGATCACTACATGATAGTCATGTGATCAGTCCATGCTCAGTCACGGTATCAGTGCATGATCAGCCACGTGATCAGTGCATGATCTGTCACATGATTAGTGTATGATCATCCACGTGATCAGTGCATGGGCAGTCATGTGATCAGTGCATGATATAGACGTGATCAGTGCATGATCAGTCTCGTGATCAGTGCATGATAGCCACGTGATCAGTGCATGATCAGTCACCTGATGGGTGTATGATCATTCACGTGACCTGTACATGGTAGCTACATGATCATTGCATGATCAGCCACGTGAGTAGTGCATGATAGCCACGTGATCAGTGCATGATCAGTCACGTGATCAGTGCATGATCAGTCATGTGACCAGTACATGGTAGCTGCGTGATCATGCATGATCAGCCACGTGAGCAGTGCATGATAGCCACGTGATCAGTGCATGATCAGTCACGTGATCAGTGCATGATCAGTCACGTGATCAGTGCATGATCAGCCACGTGATCAGTGCATGATCAGCCACGTGATCAGTGCATGATCAGCGTGATCAGTGCATGATCAGCCACGTGATCAGTGCATGATCAGCCACGTGATCAGTGCATGATCAGTCACGTGATCAGTACAGCTACGTGATCAGTGCATGATCAGCCACGTGATCAGTGCATGATAGCCACGTGATCAGTGCATGATAGCCACGTGATCAGTGCATGATCAGTCACGTGATACGTGTGTGATCAGCCACGTGATCAGTGCATGATATCCACGTGATCAGTGCATGACAGCCACGTGATCAGTGCATGAGAGCCACGTGATCAGTGCATGATCAGTCACGTGATCATGTGTGATCAGCCACGTGATCAGTGCATGATCAGCCACGTGATCAGTGCATGATCAATTACGTGATCAGTGCATGATCAGTCACGTGATCAGTGCATGGTTGCTACGTGATCGTGCATGATCAGCCACGTGATCAGTGCATGATAGCCACGTGATCAGTGCATGATCAGTCACGTGATCAGTGCATGATCAGTCACGTGATCAGTGCATGATCAGTCACGTGATCAGTGCATGATCAGTCACGTGATCAGTGCATGATAGCCACGTGATCAGTGCATGATCAGCCACGTGATCAGTGCATGATAGCCACGTGATCAGTGCATGAGTCACGTGATCAGTGCATGATCAGCCACGTGATCAGTGCATGATAGCCACGTGATCAGTGCATGATCATCACGTGATCAGTGCATGATCAGCCACGTGATCAGTGCATGCAGTCACGTGATCTGTGCCAGCTGAGCTGCACGATTCCTGCCTGCTCAGCTGCTTGATTATTGCCAGCTGAGCAGCATGATTCCTCACAGCTGAGTTCCATGATTATTGCCTGCTGACTGTTTGATTCGTGCCTACTCAGCTCTTTGTTTATTGCCTCCAGAGGCACATGATCAGTGTATGATAGCAAACATGATCAGTGCATGATCAGTCACATGATCAGCGCCATTAAGTCACGTGATCACTACATGATAGTCATGTGATCAGTCCATGCTCAGTCACGGTATCAGTGCATGATCAGCCACGTGATCAGTGCATGATCTGTCACATGATTAGTGTATGATCATCCACGTGATCAGTGCATGGGCAGTCATGTGATCAGTGCATGATATAGACGTGATCAGTGCATGATCAGTCACGTGATCAGTGCATGATAGCCACGTGATCAGTGCATGATCAGCCACGTGATCAGTGCATGAGAGCCACGTGATCAGTGCATGATCAGTCACGTGATCATGTGTGATCAGCCACGTGATCAGTGCATGATGAGCCACGTGATCAGTGCATGATCAATTACGTGATCAGTGCATGATCAGTCACGTGACCAGTACATGGTTGCTACGTGATCGTTGCATGATCAGCCACGTGAGCAGTGCATGATAGCCACGTGATCAGTGCATGATCAGTCACGTGATCAGTGCATGATCAGTCACGTGATCAGTGCATGATCATTTACGTGATCAGTGCATGATCAGTCACGTGACCAGTATATGGTTGCTACGTGATCATTCCATGACAGCCACGTGAGCAGTGCATGATAGCCACGTGATGTGCATGAGTTACGTGAGCAGAGTATGATCAGCCACGTGATCAGTGCATGAGTGCCACGTGATCAGTGCATGATATGTCACGTGA
Source organism: Bos javanicus (assembly GCF_032452875.1). Classification (NCBI taxonomy): domain Eukaryota; kingdom Metazoa; phylum Chordata; class Mammalia; order Artiodactyla; family Bovidae; genus Bos; species Bos javanicus. Next base: position 34,918 of record NW_026894740.1, on the reverse strand, counting down.
CAGTGTGTGATCAGCCACGTGATCAGTGCATGATCAGCCACGTGATCAGTGCATGATCAGCCACGTGATCAGTGCATGATAGCCACGTGATCAGTGCATGATCAGCCACGTGATCAGTGCATGATCAGCCACGTGATCAGTGCATGGTCAGACACGTGAACAGTGTATGATCAGCCACGTGATCAGTGCATGATATCCAAGTGATCAGTGCATGATCATCACGTGATCAGTGTATGATCAGCCACGTGAACAGTGCATGCTCAGTCACGTGATCTGGGCCTGCTGAGCTGCGTGATTACTGTCTGCTCATCTGCTTGACAATTGCCAGCTGAGCTGCACGATTCCTGCCTGTCATCTGCTTGACAATTGCCAGCTGTGCTGCGTAATTCCTGCCTGCTCAGCTGCTTGATTATTGCCAGCTGAGCAGCATGATTCCTCACACCTGAGTTCCATGATTATTGCCTGCTGACTGTTTGATTCGTGCCTACTCAGCTCTTTGTTTATTGCCTCCAGAGGCACATGATCAGTGTATGATAGCAAACATGATCAGCGCATGATCAGTCACATGATCAGCGCCATTAAGTCACGTGATCACTACATGATAGTCATGTGATCAGTCCATGCTCAGTCACGGTATCAGTGCATGATCAGCCACGTGATCAGTGCATGATCTGTCACAAGATTAGTGTATGATCATCCACGTGATCAGTGCATGGGCAGTCATGTGATCAGTGCATGATATAGACGTGATCAGTGCATGATCAGTCTCGTGATCAGTGCATGATAGCCACGTGATCAGTGCATGATCAGTCACCTGATGGGTGTATGATCATTCACGTGACCTGTACATGGTAGCTACATGATCATTGCATGATCAGCCACGTGAGTAGTGCATGATAGCCACGTGATCACTGCATGATCAGTCACGTGATCAGTGCATGATCAGTCATGTGACCAGTACATGGTAGCTGCGTGATCATGGCATGATCAGCCACGTGAGCAGTGCATGATAGCCACGTGATCAGTGCATGATCAGACACGAGCAGTGCATGATCAGTCACGTGATCAGTGCATGATCAGCCACGTGATCAGTGCATGATCAGGCACGTGATCAGTGTATGTCAGCCACGTGATCAGTGCATGATAGCCACGTGATCAGTGCATGATCAGTCACGTGATCAGTGCATGATCAGTTACGTGATCAGTGCATGATCAGCCACGTGATCAGTGCATGATCAGCCACGTGATCAGTGCATGATCAGTTACGTGATCAGTGCATGATCAGTCACGTGACCAGTACATGTAGCTACGTGATCATTGCATGATCAGCCACGTGATCAGTGCATGATAGCCACGTGATCAGTGCATGATCAGCCACGTGATCAGTGCATGATCAGTCATGTGATACGTGCATGATCAGCCACGTGATCAGTGCATGATAGCCACGTGATCAGTGCATGATCAGCCACGTGATCAGTGCATGATCAGCCACGTGATCAGTGCATGATCAGTCACGTGATCATGTATGATCAGCCACGTGATCAGTGCATGATCAGCCACGTGATCAGTGCATGATCAGCCACGTGATCAGTGCATGATCAGTCATGTGATACGTGTGTGATCAGCCACGTGATCAGTGCATGATATCCACGTGATCAGTGCATGACAGCCACGTGATCAGTGCATGAGAGCCACGTGATCAGTGCATGATCAGTCACGTGATACATGTGTGATCAGCCACGTGATCAGTGCATGATGAGCCACGTGATCAGTGCAGGATCAATTACGTGATCAGTGCATGATCAGTCACGTGACCAGTACATGGTTGCTACGTGATCGTTGCATGATCAGCCACGTGAGCAGAGCATGATAGCCACGTGATCAGTGCATGATCAGTCACGTGATCAGTACATGATCAGTCACGTGAACAGTGCATGATCATTTACGTGATCTTTGCATGATCAGTCACGTGACCAGTATATGGTTGCTACGTGATCATTCCATGACGAGCCACGTGAGCAGTGCATGATAGCCACGTGATGTGTGCATGAGTTACGTGAGCAGAGTATGATCAGCCACGTGATCAGTGCATGAGTGCCACGTGATCAGTGCATGATATGTCACGTGACAGGTGTGTGATCAGCCACGTGAACAGTGCATGTTCAGCCACGTGATCAGTGCATGATAGCCACGTGATCAGTGCATGATCAGTTACGTGAGCAGTGTATGATCAGCCACGTGATCAGTGCATGGTCAGACACGTGAACAGTGTATGATCAGCCACGTGATCAGTGCATGATATCCAAGTGATCAGTGCATGATCATCACGTGATCAGTGTATGATCAGCCACGTGAACAGTGCATGCTCAGTCACGTGATCTGGGCCTGCTGAGCTGCGTGATTACTGTCTGCTCATCTGCTTGACAATTGCCAGCTGAGCTGCACGATTCCTGCCTGTCATCTGCTTGACAATTGCCAGCTGTGCTGCGTAATTCCTGCCTGCTCAGCTGCTTGATTATTGCCAGCTGAGCAGCATGATTCCTCACACCTGAGTTCCATGATTATTGCCTGCTGACTGTTTGATTCGTGCCTACTCAGCTCTTTGTTTATTGCCTCCAGAGGCACATGATCAGTGTATGATAGCAAACATGATCAGCGCATGATCAGTCACATGATCAGCGCCATTAAGTCACGTGATCACTACATGATAGTCATGTGATCAGTCCATGCTCAGTCACGGTATCAGTGCATGATCAGCCACGTGATCAGTGCATGATCTGTCACAAGATTAGTGTATGATCATCCACGTGATCAGTGCACGGGCAGTCATGTGATCAGTGCATGATATAGACGTGATCAGTGCATGATCAGTCTCGTGATCAGTGCATGATAGCCACGTGATCAGTGCATGATCAGTCACCTGATGGGTGTATGATCATTCACGTGACCTGTACATGGTAGCTACATGATCATTGCATGATCAGCCACGTGAGTAGTGCATGATAGCCACGTGATCACTGCATGATCAGTCACGTGATCAGTGCATGATCAGTCATGTGACCAGTACATGGTAGCTGCGTGATCATGGCATGATCAGCCACGTGAGCAGTGCATGATAGCCACGTGATCAGTGCATGATCAGTCACGTGATCAGTGCATGATCAGTCACGTGATCAGTGCATGATCAGCCACGTGATCAGTGCATGATCAGGCACGTGATCAGTGTATGTCCAGCCAAGTGATCAGTGCATGATAGCCACGTGATCAGTGCATGATCAGTCACGTGATCAGTGCATGATCAGTTACGTGATCAGTGCATGATCAGCCACGTGATCAGTGCATGATCAGCCACGTGATCAGTGCATGATCAATTACGTGATCAGTGCATGATCAGTCACGTGACCAGTACATGGAGTAGCACGTGATCATTGCCTGATCAGCCACGTGATCAGTGCATGATAGCCACGTGATCAGTGCATGATCAGCCACGTGATCAGTGCATGATCAGTCATGTGATCAGTGTGATCAGCCACGTGATCAGTGCATGATATCCACGTGATCAGTGCATGACAGCCACGTGATCAGTGCATGATAGCCACGTGATGTGTGCATGAGTTACGTGAGCAGAGTATGATCAGCCACGTGATCAGTGCATGAGTGCCACGTGATCAGTGCATGATAGTCACGTGATCAGTGTGTGATCAGCCACGTGAACAGTGCATGTTCAGCCACGTGATCAGTGCATGATAGCCACGTGATCAGTGCATGATCAGTTACGTGAGCAGTGCATGATCAGCCACGTGATCAGTGCATGGTCAGACACGTGAACAGTGTATGATCAGCCACGTGATCAGTGCATGATATCCAAGTGATCAGTGCATGATCATCACGTGATCAGTGTATGATCAGCCACGTGAACAGTGCATGCTCAGTCACGTGATCTGGGCCTGCTGAGCTGCGTGATTACTGTCTGCTCATCTGCTTGACAATTGCCAGCTGAGCTGCACGATTCCTGCCTGTCATCTGCTTGACAATTGCCAGCTGTGCTGCGTAATTCCTGCCTGCTCAGCTGCTTGATTATTGCCAGCTGAGCAGCATGATTCCTCACACCTGAGTTCCATGATTATTGCCTGCTGACTGTTTGATTCAGCCTACTCAGCTCTTTGTTTATTGCCTCCAGAGGCACATGATCAGTGTATGATAGCAAACATGATCAGCGCATGATCAGTCACATGATCAGCGCCATTAAGTCACGTGATCACTACATGATAGTCATGTGATCAGTCCATGCTCAGTCACGTATCAGTGCATGATCAGCCACGTGATCAGTGCATGATCTGTCACATGATTAGTGTATGATCATCCACGTGATCAGTGCATGGGCAGTCATGTGATCAGTGCATGATATAGACGTGATCAGTGCATGATCAGTCTCGTGATCAGTGCATGATAGCCACGTGATCAGTGCATGATCAGTCACCTGATGGGTGTATGATCATTCACGTGACCTGTACATGGTAGCTACATGATCATTGCATGATCAGCCACGTGAGTAGTTTAGCCACGTGATCACTGCATGATCAGTCACGTGATCAGTGCATGATCAGTCATGTGACCAGTACATGGTAGCTGCGTGATCATGCATGATCAGCCACGTGAGCAGTGCATGATAGCCACGTGATCAGTGCATGATCAGTCACGTGATCAGTGCATGATCAGTCACGTGATCAGTGCATGATCAGCCACGTGATCAGTGCATGATCAGTCACGTGATCAGTGTATGATCAGCCACGTGATCAGTGCATGGGCAGTCACGTGATCAGTGCATGATATAGACGTGATCAGTGCATGATCAGTCACGTGATCAGTGCATGATCAGCCACGTGATCAGTGCATGATCAGTCACGTGATCAGTGCATGATCAGTCACGTGATCAGTACATGGTAGCCACGTGATCAGTGCATGATCAGCCACGTGATCAGTGCATGATAGCCACGTGATCAGTGCATGATCAGTCACGTGATCAGTGCATGATCAGTCACGTGACCAGTGCATGGTAGCCACGTGATCATGCATGATCAGCCACGTGATCAGTGCATGATAGCCACGTGATCAGTGCATGATCAGTCACGTGATCAGTGCATGATCAGCCACGTGATCAGTGCATGATCAGACACTTCAGATTGTGCATGATCAGCTCACGTGATCAGTGCATGATCAGCCACGTGATCAGTGCATGATCAGCCACGTGATCAGTGCATGATCAGCCACGTGATCAGCATAGCCACGGATCAGTGCATGATCAGTCACGTGATCAGTGCATGATCAGCCACGTGATCAGTGCATGATCAGCCACGTGATCAGTGCATGATCAGCCACGTGATCAGTGCATGATCAGTCACGTGATCAGTGCATGATCAGTCACGTGATCAGTGCATGATAGCACGTGATCAGTGCATGATCAGCCACGTGATCAGTGCATGATCAGCCACGTGATCAGTGCATGATCTGTCACAAGATCAGTGTATGATCATCCACGTGATCAGTGCATGGGCAGTCATGTGATCAGTGCATGATATAGACGTGATCAGTGCATGATCAGTCTCGTGATCAGTGCATGATAGCCACGTGATCAGTGCATGATCAGTCACCTGATGGGTGCATGATCATTCACGTGATCAGTACATGGTAGCTACATGATCATTGCATGATCAGCCACGTGAGTAGTGCATGATAGCCACGTGATCAGTGCATGATCAGTCACGTGATCAGTGCATGATCAGATATGTGACCAGTACATGGTAGCTGCGTGATCAGTGCATGATCAGCCACGTGATCAGTGCATGATAGCCACGTGATCAGTGCATGATCAGTCACGTGATCAGTGCATGATCAGTCACGTGATCAGTGCATGATCAGCCGTGATCAGTGCATGATCAGCCACGTGATCAGTGCATGATCAGTCACGTGATCAGTGCATGATCAGTTACGTGATCAGTGCATGATCAGCCACGTGATCAGTGCATGATCAGCCACGTGATCAGTGCATGATCAATTACGTGATCAGTGCATGATCAGTCACGTGACCAGTACATGGTAGCTATGATCATTGCATGATCAGCCACGTGATCAGTGCATGATAGCCACGTGATCAGTGCATGATAGCCACGTGATCAGTGCATGATCAGTCATGTGATACGTGTGTGATCAGCCACATGATCAGTGCATGATATCCACGTGATCAGTGCATGACAGCCACGTGATCAGTGCATGAGAGCCACGGATCAGTGCATGATCAGTCACGTGATACATGTGTGATCAGCCACGTGATCAGTGCATGATGAGCCACGTGATCAGTGCAGGATCACTGATCAGTGCATGATCAGTCACGTGACCAGTACATGGTTGCTACGTGATCGTTGCATGATCAGCCACGTGAGCAGAGCATGATAGCCACGTGGTCAGTGCATGATCAGTCACGTGATCAGTACATGATCAGTCACATGAACAGTGCATGATCATTTACGTGATCTTTGCATGATCAGTCACGTTACCAGTATATGGTTGCTACGTGATCATTCCATGACGAGCCACGTGAGCAGTGCATGATAGCCACGTGATGTGTGCATGAGTTACGTGAGCAGAGTATGATCAGCCACGTGATCAGTGCATGAGTGCCACGTGATCAGTGCATGATATGTCACGTGACAGGTGTGTGATCAGCCACGTGAACAGTGCATGTTCAGCCACGTGATCAGTGCATGATAGCCACGTGATCAGTGCATGATCAGTTACGTGAGCAGTGTATGATCAGCCACGTGATCAGTGCATGGTCAGACACGTGAACAGTGTATGATCAGCCACGTGATCAGTGCATGATATCCAAGTGATCAGTGCATGATCATCAGGTGATCAGTGTATGATCAGCCACGTGAACAGTGCATGCTCAGTCACGTGATCTGGGCCTGCTGAGCTGCGTGATTACTGTCTGCTCATCTGCTTGACAATTGCCAGCTGAGCTGCACGATTCCTGCCTGCTCAGCTGCTTGATTATTGCCAGCTGAGCAGCATGATTCCTCACACCTGTGTTCCATGATTATTGCCTGCTGACTGTTTGATTCGTGCCTACTCAGCTCTTTGTTTATTGCCTCCAGAGGCACATGATCAGTGTATGATAGCAAACATGATCAGCGCATGATCAGTCACATGATCAGCGACATTAAGTCACGTGATCACTACATGATAGTCATGTGATCAGTCCATGCTCAGTCACGGTATCAGTGCATGATCAGCCACGTGATCAGTGCATGATCTGTCACAAGATTAGTGTATGATCATCCACGTGATCAGTGCACGGGCAGTCATGTGATCAGTGCATGATATAGACGTGAACAGTGCATGATCAGTCTCGTGATCAGTGCATGATAGCCACGTGATCAGTGCATGATCAGTCACCTGATGGGTGTATGATCATTCACGTGACCTGTACATGGTAGCTACATGATCATTGCATGATCAGCCACGTGAGTAGTCATGATAGCCACGTGATCACTGCATGATCAGTCACGTGATCAGTGCATGATCAGTCATGTGACCAGTACATGGTAGCTGCGTGATCATGGCATGATCAGCCACGTGAGCAGTGCATGATAGCCACGTGATCAGTGCATGATCAGACACAAGATCAGTGCATGATCAGTCACGTGATCAGTGCATGATCAGCCACGTGATCAGTGCATGACCAGGCACGTGATCAGTGTATGTCCAGCCAAGTGATCAGTGCATGATAGCCACGTGATCAGTGCATGATCAGTCACGTGATCAGTGCATGATCAGTTATGTGATCAGTGTATGATCAGCCACGTGATCAGTGCATGATCAGCCACATGATCAGTGCATGATCAATTACGTGCTCAGTGCATGATCAGTCACGTGACCAGTACATGGTAGCTACGTGACCATTGCCTGATCAGCCACGTGATCAGTGCATGATAGCCACGTGATCAGTGCATGATCAGCCACGTGATCAGTGAATGATCAGTCATGTGATACGGGTGTGATCAGCCACATGATCAGTGCATGATATCCACGTGATCAGTGCATGACAGCCACGTGAGCAGTGCATGATAGCCACGTGATGTGTGCATGAGTTACGTGAGCAGAGTATGATCAGCCACGTGATCAGTGCATGAGTGCCACGTGATCAGTGCATGATATGTCACGTGACAGGTGTGTGATCATCCACGTGAACAGTGCATGTTCAGCCACGTGATCAGTGCATGATAGCTACGTGATCAGTGCATGATCAGTTACGTGAACAGTGTATGATCAGCCACGCGATCAGTGCATGGTCAGACACGTGAACAGTGTATGATCAGCCACGTGATCAGTGCATGATATCCAAGTGATCAGTACATGATCATCACGTGATCAGTGTATGATCAGCCACGTGAACAGTGCATGCTCAGTCACGTGATCTGGGCCTGCTGAGCTGCGTGATTACTGTCTGCTCATCTGCTTGACAATTGCCAGCTGAGCTGCACGATTCCTGCCTGTCATCTGCTTGACAATTGCCAGCTGTGCTGCGTAATTCCTGCCTGCTCAGCTGCTTGATTATTGCCAGCTGAGCAGCATGATTCCTCACACCTGAGTTCCATGATTATTGCCTGCTGACTGTTTGATTCGTGCCTACTCAGCTCTTTGTTTATTGCCTCCAGAGGCACATGATCAGTGTATGATAGCAAACATGATCAGCGCATGATCAGTCACATGATCAGCGCCATTAAGTCACGTGATCACTACATGATAGTCATGTGATCAGTCCATGCTCAGTCACGGTATCAGTGCATGATCAGCCACGTGATCAGTGCATGATCTGTCACAAGATTAGTGTATGATCATCCACGTGATCAGTGCACGGGCAGTCATGTGATCAGTGCATGATATAGACGTGAACAGTGCATGATCAGTCTCGTGATCAGTGCATGATAGCCACGTGATCAGTGCATGATCAGTCACCTGATGGGTGTATGATCATTCACGTGACCTGTACATGGTAGCTACATGATCATTGCATGATCAGCCACGTGAGTAGTTCATGATAGCCACGTGATCACTGCATGATCAGTCACGTGATCAGTGCATGATAAGTCATGTGACCAGTACATGGTAGCTGCGTGATCATGGCATGATCAGCCACGTGAGCAGTGCATGATAGCCACGTGATCAGTGCATGATCAGACACGAGATCAGTGCATGATCAGTCACGTGATCAGTGCATGATCAGCCACGTGATCAGTGCATGATCTGTCACAAGATTAGTGTATGATCATCCACGTAATCAGTGCACGGGCAGTCATGTGATCAGTGCATGATATAGACGTGAACAGTGCATGATCAGTCTCGTGATCTGTGCATGATAGCCACGTGATCAGTGCATGATCAGTCACCTGATGGGTGTATGATCATTCACGTGACCTGTACATGGTAGCTACATGATCATTGCATGATCAGCCACGTGAGTAGTTCATGATAGCCAGGTGATCAGTGCATGATCAGTCACGTGATCAGTGCATGATCAGTCATGTGACCAGTACATGGTAGCTGCGTGATCATGGCATGATCAGCCACGTGAGCAGTGCATGATAGCCACGTGATCAGTGCATGATCAGTCACGAGATCAGTGCATGATCAGTCACGTGATCAGTGCATGATCAGACACGAGATCAGTGCATGATCAGTCACGTGATCAGTGCATGATCAGCCACGTGATCAGTGCATGACCAGGCACGTGATCAGTGTATGTCCAGCCAAGTGATCAGTGCATGATAGCCACGTGATCAGTGCATGATCAGTCACGTGATCAGTGCATGATCAGTTACGTGACCAGTACAAGGTAGCTAAGTGATCATTGCCTGATAAGCCACATGATCAGTGCATGACAGCCACGTGATCAGTGCATGAGAGCCACGGGATCAGTGCATGATCAGTCACGTGATACATGTGTGATCAGCCACGTGATCAGTGCATGATGAGCCACGTGATCAGTGCAGGATCAATCACGTGATCAGTGCATGATCAGTCACGTGACCAGTACATGGTTGCTACGTGATCTTTGCATGATCAGCCACGTGAGCAGAGCATGATAGCCACGTGGTCAGTGCATGATCAGTCACGTGATCAGTACATGATCAGTCGCGTGAAAAGTGCATGATCATTTACGTGATCTTTGCATGATCAGTCACGCTACCAGTATATGGTTGCTACGTGATCATTCCATGACAGCCACGTGAGCAGTGCATGATAGCCATGTGATGTGTGCATGAGTTACGTGAGCAGAGTATGATCAGCCACGTGATCAGTGCATGAGTGCCATGATCAGTGCATGATATGTCACGTGACAGGTGTGTGATCAGCCACGTGAACAGTGCATGTTCAGCCACGTGATCAGTGCATGATAGCCACGTGATCAGTGCATGATCAGTTACGTGAGCAGTGTATGATCAGCCACGTGAGTGCATGGTCAGACACGTGAACAGTGTATGATCAGCCACGTGATCAGTGCATGATATCCAAGTGATCAGTGCATGATCATCACGTGATCAGTGTATGATCAGCCACGTGATCAGTGCATGGTCAGTCACGTGATCTGGGCCTGCTGAGCTGCGTGATTACTGTCTGCTCATCTGCTTGACAATTGCCAGCTGAGCTGCACGATTCCTGCCTGTCATCTGCTTGACAATTGCCAGCTGTGCTGCGTAATTCCTGCCTGCTCAGCTGCTTGATTATTGCCAGCTGAGCAGCATGATTCCTCACACCTGTGTTCCATGATTATTGCCTGCTGACTGTTTGATTCGTGCCTACTCAGCTCTTTGTTTATTGCCTCCAGAGGCACATGATCAGTGTATGATAGCAAACATGATCAGCGCATGATCAGTCACATGATCAGCGCCATTAAGTCACGTGATCACTACATGATAGTCATGTGATCAGTCCATGCTCAGTCACGGTATCAGTGCATGATCAGCCACGTGATCAGTGCATGATCTGTCACAAGATTAGTGTATGATCATCCACGTGATCAGTGCACGGGCAGTCATGTGATCAGTGCATGATATAGACGTGAACAGTGCATGACCAGTCTCGTGATCCGTGCATGATAGCCACGTGATCAGTGCATGATCAGTCACCTGATGGGTGCATGATCATTCACGTGACCTGTACATGGTAGCTACATGATCATTGCATGACCAGCCACGTGAGTAGTTCATGATAGCCACGTGAGCACTGCATGATCAGTCACGTGATCAGTGCATGATCAGTCATGACCAGTACATGGTAGCTGCGTGATCATGGCATGATCAGCCACGTGAGCAGTGCATGATAGCCACGTGATCAGTGCATGAACAGACACGAGATCAGTGCATGATCAGTCACGTGATCAGTGCATGATCAGCCACGTGATCAGTGCATGACCAGGCACGTGATCAGTGTATGTCCAGCCAAGTGATCAGTGCATGAATAGCCACGTGATCAGTGCATGATCAGTCACGTGATCAGTGCATGATCAGTTATGTGATCAGTGTATGATCAGCCACGTGATCAGTGCATGATCAGCCACATGATCAGTGCATGATCAATTACGTGCTCAGTGCATGATCAGTTACGTGACCAGTACATGGTAGCCACGTGATCATTGCCTGATAAGCCACGTGATCAGTGCATGATAGCCACGTGATCAGTGCATGATCAGCCACGTGATCAGTGCATGATCAGTCATGTGATACGTGTGTGATCAGCCACATGATCAGTGCATGATATCCACGTGATCAGTGCATGACAGCCACGTGATCAGTGCATGAGAGCCACGGGATCAGTGCATGATCAGTCACGTGACACATGTGTGATCAGCCACGTGATCAGTGCATGATGAGCCACGTGATCAGTGCAGGATCAATTACGTGATCAGTGCATGATCAGTCACGTGACCAGTACATGGTTGCCACGTGATCGTTGCATGATCAGCCACGTGAGCAGAGCATGATAGCCACGTCGTCAGTGCATGATCAGTCACGTGATCAGTACATGATCAGACACGTGAACAGTGCATGCTCAGTCACGTGATCTGGGCCTGCTGAGCTGCGTGATTACTGTCTGCTCATCTGCTTGACAATTGCCAGCTGAGCTGCACGATTCCTGCCTGTCATCTGCTTGACAATTGCCAGCTGTGCTGCGTAATTCCTGCCTGCTCAGCTGCTTGATTATTGCCAGCTGAGCAGCATGATTCCTCACACCTGTGTTCCATGATTATTGCCTGCTGACTGTTTGATTCGTGCCAACTCAGCTCTTTGTTTATTGCCTCCAGAGGCACATGATCAGTGTATGATAGCAAACATGATCAGCGCATGATCAGTCACATGATCAGCGCCATTAAGTCACGTGATCACTACATGATAGTCATGTGATCAGTCCATGCTCAGTCACGGTATCAGTGCATGAATAGCCACGTGATCAGTGCATGATCTGTCACAAGATTAGTGTATGATCATCCACGTGATCAGTGCACGGCAGTCATGTGATCAGTGCATGATATAGACGTGAACAGTGCATGATCAGTCTCGTGATCAGTGCATGGTAGCCACGTGATCAGTGCATGATCAGTCACCTGATGGGTGTGTGATCATTCACGTGACCTGTACATGGTAGCTACATGATCATTGCATGATCAGCCACGTGAGTAGTTCATGATAGCCACGTGATCACTGCATGATCAGTCACGTGATCAGTGCATGATCAGTCATGTGACCAGTACATGGTAGCTGCGCGATCATGGCATGATCAGCCACGTGAGCAGTGCATGATAGCCACGTGATCAGTGCATGATCAGTCACGAGATCAGTGCATGATCAGTCACGTGATCAGTGCATGATCAGCACACGCAGATCAGTGCATGATCAGTCACGTGATCAGTGCATGATCAGCCACGTGATCAGTGTATGACCAGGCACGTGATCAGTGTATGTCCAGCCACGTGATCAGTGCGTGATCAGTGCATGATCAGCCACATGATCAGTGCATGATCAATTACGTGCTCAGTGCATGATCAGTTACCCGACCAGTACAAGGTAGCTACGTGATCATTGCCTGATAAGCCACGGATCAGTGCATGATAGCCACGTGATCAGTGCATGATAGCCACGTGATCAGTGCATGATCAGTCATGTGATACGTGTGATCAGCCACATGATCAGTGCATGATATCCACGTGATCAGTGCATGACAGCCACGTGATCAGTGCATGAGAGCCACGGGATCAGTGCATGATCAGTCACGTGATACATGTGTGATCAGCCACGTGATCAGTGCATGATGAGCCACGTGATCAGTGCAGGATCAATTACGTGATCAGTGCATGATCAGTCACGTGACCAGTACATGGTTGCTACGTGATCGTTGCATGATCAGCCACGTGAGCAGAGTGCATGATAGCCACGTGGTCAGTGCATGATCAGTCACGTGATCAGTACATGATCAGTCACGTGAACAGTGCATGATCATTTACGTGATCTTTGCATGATCAGTCACGCTACCAGTATATGGTTGCTACGCGATCATTCCATGACGAACCACGTGAGCAGTGCGATAGCCACGTGATGTGTGCATGAGTTACGTGAACAGTTTATGATCAGCCACGTGATCAGTGCATGATATCCAAGGATCAGTGCACACATGATCATCACGTGATCAGTGTATGATCAGCCACGTGAACAGTGCATGCTCAGTCACGTGATCTGGGCCAGCTGAGCTGCACGATTCCTGCCTGCTCAGCTGCTTGATTATTGCCAGCTGAGCAGCATGATTCCTCACAGCTGAGTTCCATGATTATTGCCTGCTGACTGTTTGATTCGTGCCTACTCAGCTCTTTGTTTATTGCCTCCAGAGGCACATGATCAGTGTATGATAGCAAACATGATCAGCGCATGATCAGTCACATGATCAGCGCATTAAGTCACGTGATCACTACATGATAGTCATGTGATCAGTCCATACGTGATCAGTGCATGAGAGCCACGGGATCAGTGCATGATCAGTCACGTGATACATGTGATCAGCCACGTGATCAGTGCATGATGAGCCACGTGATCAGTGCAGGATCAATTACGTGATCAGTGCACGATCAGTCACGTGACCAGTACATGGTTGCCACGTGATCGTTGCATGATCAGCCACGTGAGCAGAGCATGATAGCCACGTGTTCAGTGCATGATCAGTCACGTGATCAGTACATGATCAGACACGTGAACAGTGCATGATCAGAAACGTGATCTTTGCATGATCAGTCACGCGTTACCAGTATATGGTTGCTACGTGATCATTCCATGACGAGCCACGTGAGCAGTGCATGATAGCCACGTGATGTGTGCATGAGTTACGTGAGCAGAGTATGATCAGCCACGTGATCAGTGCATGAGTGCCACGTGATCAGTGCATGATATGTCACGTGACAGGTGTGTGATCAGCCACGTGAACAGTGCATGTTCAGCCACGTGAACAGTGTATGATCTGCCACGTGATCAGTGCATGATAGCCACGTGAACAGTGCATGTTCAGCCACGTGAGCAGTGTATGATCAGGCACGTGATCAGTGCATGGTCAGACACGTGAACAGTGTATGATCAGCCACGTGATCAGTGCATGATATCCAAGTGATCAGTGCATGATCATCACGTGATCAGTGTATGATCAGCCACGTGAACAGTGCATGCTCAGTCACGTGATCTGGGCCTGCTGAGCTGCGTGATTACTGTCTGCTCATCTGCTTGACAATTGCCAGCTGAGCTGCACGATTCCTGCCTGTCATCTGCTTGACAATTGCCAGCTGTGCTGCGTAATTCCTGCCTGCTCAGCTGCTTGATTATTGTCAGCTGAGCAGCATGATTCCTCACACCTGAGTTCCATGATTATTGCCTGCTGACTGTTTGATTCGTGCCTACTCAGCTCTTTGTTTATTGCCTCCAGAGGCACATGATCAGTGTATGATAGCAAACATGATCAGCGCATGATCAGTCACATGATCAGCGCCATTAAGTCACGTGATCACTACATGATAGTCATGTGATCAGTCCATGCTCAGTCACGGTATCAGTGCATGATCAGCCACGTGATCAGTGCATGATCTGTCACAAGATTAGTGTATGATCATCCACGTGATCAGTGCACGGGCAGTCATGTGATCAGTGCATGATATAGACGTGAACAGTGCATGATCAGTCTCGATCAGTGCATGATAGCCACGTGATCAGTGCATGATCAGTCACCTGATGGGTGTGATCATTCACGTGACCTGTACATGGTAGCTACGATCATTGCATGATCAGCCACGTGAGTAGTTCATGATAGCCACGTGATCACTGCATGATCAGTCACGTGATCAGTGCATGATCAGTCATGACCAGTACATGGTAGCTGCGTGATCATGCATGATCAGCCACGTGAGCAGTGCATGATAGCCACGTGATCAGTGCATGATCAGACACGTGATCAGTGCATGATCAGTTACGTGATCAGTGCATGATCAGCCACGTGATCAGTGCATGATCAGCCACATGATCAGTGCATGATCAATTACGTGATCAGTGCATGATCAGTCACGTGACCAGTACATGGTAGCTACTGATCATTGCCTGATCAGCCACATGATCAGTGCATGATAGCCACGTGATCAGTGCATGATCAGTCACGTGATCAGCATGGTAGCATGTGATCAGTGCCAGATCACCCACGTGATCAGTGAATGATCAGCCACGCGATCAGTGCATGATCAATTACGTGATCAGTGCATGATCAGTCACGTGACCAGTACATGGTTGCCACGATCGCATGATCAGCCACGTGATCAGAGACATCACGTGGTCAGTGCATGATCAGTCACGTGATCAGTACATGATCAGTCACGTGAACAGTGCATGATCATTTACGTGATCTTTGCATGATCAGTCACGTTACCAGTATATGGTTGCACGCGATCATTCCATAACGAACCACGGAGCAGTGCATGATAGCCACGTGATGTGTGCATGAGTTACGTGAGCAGAGTATGATCAGCCACGTGATCAGTGCATGAGTGCCACGTGATCAGTGCATGATATGTCACGTGACAGGTGTGTGATCAGCCACGTGAACAGTGCATGTTCAGCCACGTGATCAGTGCATGATAGCCACGTGATCAGTGCATGATCAGTTACGTGAGCAGTGTATGATCAGCCACGTGATCAGTGCATGGTCAGACACGTGAACAGTGTATGATCAGCCACGTGATCAGTGCATGATATCCAAGTGATCAGTGCATGATCATCACGTGATCAGTGTATGATCAGCCACGCGAACAGTGCATGCTCAGTCACGTGATCTGGGCCTGCTGAGCCGCGTGATTACTGTCTGCTCATCTGCTTGACAATTGCCAGCTGAGCTGCACGATTCCTGCCTGTCATCTGCTTGACAATTGCCAGCTGTGCTGTGTAATTCCTGCCTGCTCAGCTGCTTGATTATTGCCAGCTGAGCAGCATAATTCCTCACACCTGAGTTCCATGATTATTGCCTGCTGACTGTTTGATTCGTGCCTACTCAGCTCTTTGTTTGTTGCCTCCAGAGGCACATGATCAGTGTATGATAGCCAACATGATCAGCGCATGATCAGTCACATGATCAGCGCCATTAAGTCACGTGATCACTACATGATAGTCACGTGATCAGTCCATGCTCAGTCACGGTATCAGTGCATGATCAGCCACGTGATCAGTGCATGATCTGTCACAAGATTAGTGTATGATCATCCACGTGATCAGTGCAAGATGCAGTCATGTAATCAGTGCATGATATAGACGTGAACAGTGCTTGATCAGTCACGTGATCAGTGCATGATAGTCACGTGATCAGTGCATGATCAGTCACCTGATGGGTGTATGATCATTCACGTGACCTGTACATGGTAGCTACATGATCAATGCATGATCAGCCACGTGATCAGTGCATGACCAGGCACGTGATCAGTGCATGTCCAGCCAAGTGATCAGTGCATGATAGCCACGTGATCAGTGCATGATCAGTTATGTGATCAGTGCATGATCAGCCACGTGATCAGTGCATGATCAGCCACATGATCAGTGCATGATCAATTACGTGCTCAGTGCATGATCAGTCATGTGACCAGTGCATGGTCAGCACGTGAACAGTGCCTGATCAGCCACGTGATCAGTGCATGATATCCAAGTGATCAGTGCATGATCATCACGTGATCAGTGTATGATCAGCCACGTGAACAGTGCATGCTCAGTCACGTGATCTGGGCCTGCTGAGCTGCGTGATTACTGTCTGCTCATCTGCTTGACAATTGCCAGCTGAGCTGCACGATTCCTGCCTGTCATCTGCTTGACAATTGCCAGCTGTGCTGCGTAATTCCTGCCTGCTCAGCTGCTTGATTATTGCCAGCTGAGCAGCATGATTCCTCACACCTGTGTTCCATGATTATTGCCTGCTGACTGTTTGATTCGTGCCTACTCAGCTCTTTGTTTATTGCCTCCAGAGGCACATGATCAGTGTATGATAGCAAACATGATCAGCGCATGATCAGTCACATGATCAGCGCCATTAAGTCACGTGATCACTACATGATAGTCATGTGATCAGTCCATGCTCAGTCACGTATCAGTGCATGATCAGCCACGTGATCAGTGCATGATCTGTCACAAGATTAGTGTATGATCATCCACGTGATCAGTGCACGGGCAGTCATGTGATCAGTGCATGATATAGACGTGAACAGTGCATGACCAGTCTCGTGATCCGTGCATGATAGCCACGTGATCAGTGCATGATCAGTCACCTGATGGGTGTATGATCATTCACGTGACCTGTACATGGTAGCTACATGATCATTGCATGATCAGCCACGTGAGTAGTTCATGATAGCCACGTGATCACTGCATGATCAGTCACGTGATCAGTGCATGATCAGTCATGTGACCAGTACATGGTAGCTGCGTGATCATGGCATGATCAGCCATGTGAGCAGTGCATGATAGCCACGTGATCAGTGCATGATCAGACACGAGATCAGTGCATGATCAGTCACGTGATCAGTGCATGATCAGCCACGTGATCAGTGCATGATCAGCCACGTGATCAGTGCATGATCAGTCACGTGATCAGTGCATGATCAGTCACGTGATCAGTGCATGTAGCCACGTGATCAGTGCATGATCAGCCACATGATCAGTGCATGATCAATTACGTGATCAGTGCATGATCAGTCACGTGACCAGTACATGGTAGCACGTGATCATTGCCTGATCAGCCACGTGATCAGTGCATGATAGCCACGTGATCAGTGCAGGATCAATTACGTGATCAGTGCATGATCAGTCACGTGAACAGTACATGGTTGCTACGTGATCGTGCATGATCAGCCACGTGAGCAGAGCATGATAGCCACGTGATCAGTGCATGATCAGTCACGTGATCAGTGCATGATCAGTCACGTGAACAGTGCATGATCATTTACGTGATCTTTGCATGATCAGTCACGTTACCAGTATATGGTTGCTACGTGATCATTCCATGACAGCCACGTGAGCAGTGCATGATAGCCACGTGATGTGTGCATGAGTTACGTGAGCAGAGTATGATCAGCCACGTGATCAGTGCATGAGTGCCACGTGATCAGTGCATGATATGTCACGTGACAGTGTGTGATCAGCCACGTGAACAGTGCATGTTCAGCCACGTGATCAGTGCATGATAGCCACGTGATCAGTGCATGATCAGTTACGTGAGCAGTGTATGATCAGCCACGTGATCAGTGCATGGTCAGACACGTGAACAGTGTATGATCAGCCACGTGATCAGTGCATGATATCCAAGTGATCAGTGCATGATCATCACGTGATCAGTGTATGATCAGCCACGTGAACAGTGCATGCTCAGTCACATGATCTGGGCCTGCTGAGCTGCGTGATTACTGTCTGCTCATCTGCTTGACAATTGCCAGCTGAGCTGCACGATTCCTGCCTGTCATCTGCTTGACAATTGCCAGCTGTGCTGCGTAATTCCTGCCTGCTCAGCTGCTTGATTATTGCCAGCTGAGCAGCATGATTCCTCACACCTGAGTTCCATGATTATTGCCTGCTGACTGTTTGATTCGTGCCTACTCAGCTCTTTGTTTATTGCCTCCAGAGGCACATGATCAGTGTATGATAGCAAACATGATCAGCGCATGATCAGTCACATGATCAGCGCCATTAAGTCACGTGATCACTACATGATAGTCATGTGATCAGTCCATGCTCAGTCACGGTATCAGTGCATGATCAGCCACGTGATCAGTGCATGATCTGTCACAAGATCAGTGTATGATCATCCACGTGATCAGTGCAAATGCAGTCATGTAATCAGTGCATGATATAGACGTGATCAGTGCATGATCAGTCACGTGATCAGTGCATGATAGCCACGTGATCAGTGCATGATCAGTCACCTGATGGGTGTATGATCATTCACGTGACCTGTACATGGTAGCTACATGATCATTGCATGATCAGCCACGTGATCAGTGCATGATCAGCCACGTGATCAGTGCATGATCAGCCACGTGATCAGTGCATGATCAGCCACGTGATCAGTGCATGATCAGTTACGTGATCAGTGCATGATCAGCCACGTGATCAGTGCATGATCAGCCACGTGATCAGTGCATGATCAGTCACGTGATCAGTGCATGATCAGCCACGTGATCAGTGCATGGTCAGCACGTGATCAGTGCATGATCAGCCACGTGATCAGTGCATGATATCCACGTGATCAGTGCATGATCATCACGTGATCAGTGCATGATCAGCCACGTGAACAGTGCATGCTCAGTCACGTGATCAGGGCCTGCTGAGCTGCGTGATTACTGTCTGCTCATCTGCTTGACAATTGCCAGCTGAGCTGCACGATTCCTGCCTGTCATCTGCTTGACAATTGCCAGCTGTGCTGCGTAATTCCTGCCTGCTCAGCTGCTTGATTATTGCCAGCTGAGCAGCATGATTCCTCACACCTGAGTTCCATGATTATTGCCTGCTGACTGTTTGATTCGTGCCTACTCAGCTCTTTGTTTATTGCCTCCAGAGGCACATGATCAGTGTATGATAGCAAACATGATCAGCGCATGATCAGTCACATGATCAGCGCCATTAAGTCACGTGATCACTACATGATAGTCATGTGATCAGTCCATGCTCAGTCACGGTATCAGTGCATGATCAGCCACGTGATCAGTGCATGATCAGTCACATGATTAGTGTATGATCATCCACGTGATCAGTGCATGGGCAGTCATGTGATCAGTGCATGATATAGACGTGATCAGTGCATGATCAGTCTCGTGATCAGTGCATGATAGCCACGTGATCAGTGCATGATCAGTCACCTGATGGGTGCATGATCATTCACGTGACCTGTACATGGTAGCTACATGATCATTGCATGATCAGCCACGTGAGTAGTGCATGATAGCCACGTGATCAGTGCATGATCAGTCACGTGATCAGTGCATGATCAGTCATGTGACCAGTACATGGTAGCTGCGTGATCATGCATGATCAGCCACGTGATCAGTGCATGATAGCCACGTGATCAGTGCATGATCAGACACGTGATCAGTGCATGATCAGTCACGTGATCAGTGCATGATCAGCCACGTGATCAGTGCATGATCAGCCACGTGATCAGTGCATGATCAGCCACGTGATCAGTGCATGATAGCCACGTGATCAGTGCATGATCAGTCACGTGATCAGTGCATGATCAGTTACGTGATCAGTGCATGATCAGCCACGTGATCAGTGCATGATCAGCCACGTGATCAGTGCATGATCCACGTGATCAGTGCATGATCAGTCACGTGATCAGTGCATGATAGCCACGTGATCAGTGCATGATCAGCCACGTGATCAGTGCATGATCAGCCACGTGATCAGTGCATGATAGCCACGTGATCAGTGCATGATCAGTCACGTGATAGTGCATGATCAGCCACGTGATCAGTGCATGATAGCCACGTGATCAGTGCATGATCAGCCACGTGATCAGTGCATGATAGCCACGTGATCAGTGCATGATCAGTCACGTGACACAGTGCATGATCAGCCACGTGATCAGTGCATGATCAGCCACGTGATCAGTGCATGATCAGTTACGTGATCAGTGCATGATCAGTCACGTGATCAGTGCATGGTCAGCACGTGAACAGTGCATGATCAGCCACGTGATCAGTGCATGATAGCCACGTGATCAGTGCATGATCAGTCACGTGATCAGTGCATGATCAGCCACGTGAACAGTGCATGCTCAGTCACGTGATCTGGGCCTGCTGAGCTGCGTGATTACTGTCTGCTCATCTGCTTGACAATTGCCAGCTGAGCTGCACGATTCCTGCCTGTCATCTGCTTGACAATTGCCAGCTGTGCTGCGTAATTCCTGCCTGCTCAGCTGCTTGATTATTGCCAGCTGAGCAGCATGATTCCTCACACCTGAGTTCCATGATTATTGCCTGCTGACTGTTTGATTCGTGCCTACTCAGCTCTTTGTTTATTGCCTCCAGAGGCACATGATCAGTGTATGATAGCAAACATGATCAGCGCATGATCAGTCACATGATCAGCGCCATTAAGTCACGTGATCACTACATGATAGTCATGTGATCAGTCCATGCTCAGTCACGGTATCAGTGCATGATCAGCCACGTGATCAGTGCATGATCTGTCACAAGATTAGTGTATGATCATCCACGTGATCAGTGCATGGGCAGTCATGTGATCAGTGCATGATATAGACGTGATCAGTGCATGATCAGTCTCGTGATCAGTGCATGATAGCCACGTGATCAGTGCATGATCAGTCACCTGATGGGTGTATGATCATTCACGTGACCTGTACATGGTAGCTACATGATCATTGCATGATCAGCCACGTGAGTAGTGCATGATAGCCACGTGATCACTGCATGATCAGTCACGTGATCAGTGCATGATCAGTCATGTGACCAGTACATGGTAGCTGCGTGATCATGCATGATCAGCCACGTGAGCAGTGCATGATAGCCACGTGATCAGTGCATGATCAGTCACGTGATCAGTGCATGATCAGTCACGTGATCAGTGCATGATCAGCCACGTGATCAGTGCATGATCAGCCACGTGATCAGTGCATGATCAGCCACGTGATCAGTGCATGATCAGCCACGTGATCAGTGCATGATCAGCCACGTGATCAGTGCGTGATCAGTGCATGATCAGCCACGTGATCAGTGCATGATCAATGATGCAGATCAGTGCATGATCAGTCACGTGACCAGTACATGGTAGCTACGTGATCATTGCATGATCAGCCACGTGATCAGCATGATAGCCACGTGATCAGTGCATGATAGCCACGTGATCAGTGCATGATCAGTCACGTGATACGTGCATGATCAGCCACGTGATCAGTGCATGATATCCACGTGATCAGTGCATGACAGCCACGTGATCAGTGCATGAGAGCCACGTGATCAGTGCATGATCAGTCACGTGATCAGTGCATGATCAGCCACGTGATCAGTGCATGATCAGCCACGTGATCAGTGCATGATCAGTTACGTGATCAGTGCATGATCAGTCACGTGATCAGTGCATGATCAGCCACGTGATCAGTGCATGATCAGCACGTGATCAGTGCATGATCAGCCACGTGATCAGTGCATGATCAGTCACGTGATCAGTACATGGCTACATGATCAGTGCATGATCAGCCACGTGATCAGTGCATGATAGCCACGTGATCAGTGCATGATCAGTCACGTGATCAGTGCATGATCAGTCACGTGATCAGTGCATGATCAGTCACGTGATCAGTGCATGATCAGTCACGTGACAGTGCATGATAGCCACGTGATCAGTGCATGATCAGCCACGCGATCAGTGCATGATAGCCACGTGATCAGTGCATGAGCACAGATGTGCTGATCAGCCATGATCAGTGCATGATAGCCACGTGATCAGTGCATGATCATCACGTGATCAGTGCATGATCAGCCACGTGATCAGTGCATGATCAGCTCACGTGATCACGCTGAGCTGCACGATTCCTGCCTGCTCAGCTGCTTGATTATTGCCAGCTGAGCATGATTCCTCACAGCTGAGTTCCATGATTATTGCCTGCTGACTGTTTGATTCGTGCCTACTCAGCTCTTTGTTTATTGCCTCCAGAGGCACATGATCAGTGTATGATAGCAAACATGATCAGCGCATGATCAGTCACATGATCAGTGCCATTAAGTCACGTGATCACCATGATAGTCATGTGATCAGTCCATGATCAGTCACGGTATCAGTGCATGATCAGCCACGTGATCAGTGCATGATCTGTCACGTGATTAGTGTATGATCATCCACGTGATCAGTGCATGGGCAGTCATGTGATCAGTGCATGATATAGACGTATCACGTGATCAGTGCATGATCACATGATGCAGGCGGTTGCACGTGATCGTGCATGATCAGCCACGTGATCAGTGCATGATAGCCACGTGATCAGTGCATGATCAGTCACGTGATCAGTGCATGATCAGTCACGTGATCAGTGCATGATCATTTACGTGATCAGTGCATGATCAGTCACGTGACCAGTATATGGTTACGTGATCATTGCATGACAGCCACGTGAGCAGTGCATGATAGCCACGTGATCAGTGCATGAGTCACGTGATCAGTGCATGATCAGCCACGTGATCAGTGCATGATGCCACGTGATCAGTGCATGATAGTCACGTGATCAGTGTGTGATCAGCCACGTGATCAGTGCATGTAGACACGTGAACAGTGTATGATCAGCCACGTGATCAGTGCATGATATCCACGTGATCAGTGCATGATCATCACGTGATCAGTGTATGATCAGCCACGTGAACAGTGCATGCTCAGTCACGTGATCTGGGCCTGCTGAGCTGCGTGATTACTGTCTGCTCATCTGCTTGACAATTGCCAGCTGAGCTGCACGATTCCTGCCTGTCATCTGCTTGACAATTGCCAGCTGTGCTGCGTAATTCCTGCCTGCTCAGCTGCTTGATTATTGCCAGCTGAGCAGCATGATTCCTCACACCTGAGTTCCATGATTATTGCCTGCTGACTGTTTGATTCGTGCCTACTCAGCTCTTTGTTTATTGCCTCCAGAGGCACATGATCAGTGTATGATAGCAAACATGATCAGCGCATGATCAGTCACATGATCAGCGCCATTAAGTCACGTGATCACTACATGATAGTCATGTGATCAGTCCATGCTCAGTCACGGTATCAGTGCATGATCAGCCACGTGATCAGTGCATGATCTGTCACAAGATTAGTGTATGATCATCCACGTGATCAGTGCATGGGCAGTCATGTGATCAGTGCATGATATAGACGTGATCAGTGCATGATCAGTCTCGTGATCAGTGCATGATAGCCACGTGATCAGTGCATGATCAGTCACCTGATGGGTGTATGATCATTCACGTGACCTGTACATGGTAGCTACATGATCATTGCATGATCAGCCACGTGAGTAGTGCATGATAGCCACGTGATCACTGCATGATCAGTCACGTGATCAGTGCATGATCAGTCATGTGACCAGTACATGGTAGCTGCGTGATCATGCATGATCAGCCACGTGAGCAGTGCATGATAGCCACGTGATCAGTGCATGATCAGACACGTGATCAGTGCATGATCAGTCACGTGATCAGTGCATGATCAGCCACGTGATCAGTGCATGATCAGCCACGTGATCAGTGCATGATCAGTCACGTGATCAGTGCATGATCAGTCACGTGACCAGTATATGTCATGTGATCAGTGCATGATCAGCCACGTGATCAGTGCATGATCAGCCACGTGATCAGTGCATGATCAGTCACGTGATCAGTGCATGATAGCCACGTGATCAGTGCATGATCAGCCACGTGATCAGTGCATGATAGCCACGTGATCAGTGCATGATCAGTTACGTGATCAGTGCATGATCAGTCACGTGATCAGTACATGGTAGCCACGTGATCAGTGCATGATCAGCCACGTGATCAGTGCATGATAGCCACGTGATCAGTGCATGATCAGTCACGTGATCAGTGCATGATCAGTCGTGATCAGTGCATGATCAGCCACGTGATCAGTGCATGATCAGTCACGTGATCAGTGCATGATAGCCACGTGATCAGTGCATGATCAGCCACGTATCAGTGCATGATCAGCCACGTGATCAGTGCATGATAGCCACGTGATCAGTGCATGATCAGCCACGTGATAGTGCATGATCAGCCACGTGATCAGTGCATGATAGCCACGTGATCAGTGCATGAGAGCCACGTGATCAGTGCATGATCAGTCATGTGATAGTGTGTGATCAGCCACGTGATCAGTGCATGATGAGCCACGTGATCAGTGCAGGATCAATTACGTGATCAGTGCATGATCAGTCACGTGACCAGTACATGGTTGCTACGTGATCGTTGCATGATCAGCCACGTGAGCAGAGCATGATAGCCACGTGATCAGTGCATGATCAGTCACGTGATCAGTACATGATCAGTCACGTGAACAGTGCATGATCATTTACGTGATCTTTGCATGATCAGTCACGCATAGTATATGGTAGCTACGTGATCATTCCATGACGAGCCACGTGAGCAGTGCATGATAGCCACGTGATGTGTGCATGAGTACGTGAGCAGAGTATGATCAGCCACGTGATCAGTGCATGAGTGCCACGTGATCAGTGCATGATATGTCACGTGACAGGTGTGATCAGCCACGTGAACAGTGCATGTTCAGCCACGTGATCAGTGCATGATAGCCACGTGATCAGTGCATGATCAGTTACGTGAGCAGTGTATGATCAGCCACGTGATCAGTGCATGGTCAGACACGTGAACAGTGTATGATCAGCCACGTGATCAGTGCATGATATCCAAGTGATCAGTGCATGATCATCACGTGATCAGTGTATGATCAGCCACGTGAACAGTGCATGCTCAGTCACGTGATCTGGGCCTGCTGAGCTGCGTGATTACTGTCTGCTCATCTGCTTGACAATTGCCAGCTGAGCTGCACGATTCCTGCCTGTCATCTGCTTGACAATTGCCAGCTGTGCTGTAATTCCTGCCTGCTCAGCTGCTTGATTATTGCCAGCTGAGCAGCATGATTCCTCACACCTGAGTTCCATGATTATTGCCTGCTGACTGTTTGATTCGTGCCTACTCAGCTCTTTGTTTATTGCCTCCAGAGGCACATGATCAGTGTATGATAGCAAACATGATCAGCGCATGATCAGTCACATGATCAGCGCCATTAAGTCACGTGATCACTACATGATAGTCATGTGATCAGTCCATGCTCAGTCACGGTATCAGTGCATGATCAGCCACGTGATCAGTGCAGGATCTGTCACAAGATTAGTGTATGATCATCCACGTGATCAGTGCACATGCAGTCATGTGATCAGTGCATGATATAGACGTGATCAGTGCATGATCAGTCTCGTGATCAGTGCATGATAGCCACGTGATCAGTGCATGATCAGTCACCTGATGGGTGTATGATCATTCACGTGACCTGTGCATGGTAGCTACATGATCAGTGCATGATCAGCCACGTGATCAGCATGATCAGCACGTGATCAGTGCATGATCAGCCACGTGATCAGTGCATGATAGCCATGATCAGTGCATGATCAGTCACGTGATCAGTGCATGATCAGCCACGTGATCAGTGCATGATCAGCCACGTGATCAGTGCATGATCAGCCACGTGATCAGTGCATGATCAACACGTGATCAGTGCATGATCAGTCACGTGACCAGTACATGGTAGTACGTGATCATTGCATGATCAGCCACGTGATCAGTGCATGATAGCCACGTGATCAGTGCATGATAGCCACGTGATCAGTGCATGATCAGTCATGTGATACGTGTGTGATCAGCCACGTGATCAGTGCATGATATCCACGTGATCAGTGCATGACAGCCACGTGATCAGTGCATGAGAGCCACGGGATCAGTGCATGATCAGTCACGTGATACATGTGATCAGCCACGTGATCAGTGCATGATGAGCCACGTGATCAGTGCAGGATCAATTACGCGATCAGTGCATGATCAGTCACGTGACCAGTACATGGTTGCTACGTGATCGTTGCATGATCAGCCACGTGAGCAGAGCATGATAGCCACGTGATCAGTGCATGATCAGTCACGTGATCAGTACATGATCAGTCACGTGAACAGTGCATGATCATTTACGTGATCTTTGCATGATCAGTCACGTGACCAGTATATGGTTGCTACGTGATCATTCCATGACGAGCCACGTGAGCAGTGCATGATAGCCACGTGATGTGTGCATGAGTTACGTGAGCAGAGTATGATCAGCCACGTGATCAGTGCATGAGTGCCACGTGATCAGTGCATGATATGTCACGTGACAGGTGTGTGATCAGCCACGTGAACAGTGCATGTTCAGCCACGTGATCAGTGCATGATAGCCACGTGATCAGTGCATGATCAGTTACGTGAGCAGTGCATGATCAGCCACGTGATCAGTGCATGGTCAGACACGTGAACAGTGTATGATCAGCCACGTGATCAGTGCATGATATCCAAGTGATCAGTGCATGATCAATCACGTGATCAGTGTATGATCAGCCACGTGAACAGTGCATGCTCAGTCACGTGGGCCTGCTGAGCTGCGTGATTACTGTCTGCTCATCTGCTTGACAATTGCCAGCTGAGCTGCACGATTCCCGCCTGTCATCTGCTTGACAATTGCCAGCTGTGCTGCGTAATTCCTGCCTGCTCAGCTGCTTGATTATTGCCAGCTGAGCAGCATGATTCCTCACAGCTGAGTTCCATGATTATTGCCTCCTGACTGATTCGTGCCTACTCAGCTCTTTGTTTATTGCCTCCAGAGGCACATGATCAGTGTAAGATAGCAAACATGATCAGCGCATGATCAGTCACATGATCAGCGCCATTAAGTCACGTGATCACTACATGATAGTCATGTGATCAGTCCATGCTCAGTCACGGTATCAGTGCATGATCAGCCACGTGATCAGTGCATGATCTGTCACATGATTAGTGTATGATCATCCACGTGATCAGTGCATGGGCAGTCATGTGATCAGTGCATGATATAGACGTGATCAGTGCATGATCAGTCTCGTGATCAGTGCATGATAGCCACGTGATCAGTGCATGATCAGTCACCTGATGGGTGTATGATCATTCACGTGACCTGTACATGGTAGCTACATGATCATTGCATGATCAGCCACGTGAGTAGTTCATGATAGCCACGTGATCACTGCATGATCAGTCACGTGATCAGTGCATGATCAGTCATGTGACCAGTACATGGTAGCTGCGTGATCATGCATGATCAGCCACGTGAGCAGTGCATGATAGCCACGTGATCAGTGCATGATCAGTCACGTGATCAGTGCATGATCAGTCACGTGATCAGTGCATGATCAGCCACGTGATCAGTGCATGATCAGCCACGTGATCAGTGCATGATCAGTTACGTGATCAGTGCATGATCAGTCACGTGATCAGTGCATGATCAGCCACGTGATCAGTGCATGATCAGCCACGTGATCAGTGCATGATCAATACGTGATCAGTGCATGATCAGTCACGTGACCAGTACATGGTAGCTACGTGATCAGTGCATGATCAGCCACGTGATCAGTGCATGATCAGTTACGTGATCAGTGCATGATCAGTCACGTGATCAGTGCATGATCAGTCACGTGATCAGTGCATGATCAGCCACGTGATCAGTGCATGATCAGCCACGTGATCAGTGCATGATAGCCACGTGATCAGTGCATGATCAGCCACGTGATCAGTGCATGATCAGCCACGTGATCAGTGCATGATCAGTCACGTGATCAGTGCATGATCAGCCACGTGATCAGTGCATGATAGCCACGTGATCAGTGCATGATCAGTCACGTGATCAGTGCATGATCAGTTACGTGATCAGTGCATGATCAGCCACGTGATCAGTGCATGATCAGCCACGTGATCAGTGCATGATCAATTACGTGATCAGTGCATGATCAGTCACGTGACCAGTACATGATCAGCCACGTGATCAGTGCATGATCAGCCACGTGATCAGTGCATGATCAGCCACGTGATCAGTGCATGATCAGCCACGTGATCAGTGCATGATCAGTCACGTGATACGCATGATCAGCCACATGATCAGTGATATCCACGTGATCAGTGCATGACAGCCACGTGAGCAGTGCATGATAGCCACGTGATGTGTGCATGAGTTACGTGAGCAGAGTATGATCAGCCACGTGATCAGTGCATGAGTGCCACGTGATCAGTGCATGATATGTCACGTGACAGTGTGTGATCAGCCACGTGAACAGTGCATGTTCAGCCACGTGATCAGTGCATGATAGCCACGTGATCAGTGCATGATCAGTTACGTGATCAGTGTATGATCAGCCACGTGATCAGTGCATGGTCAGACACGTGATCAGTGCATGATCAGCCACGTGATCAGTGCATGATATCCAAGTGATCAGTACATGATCACGTGATCAGTGTATGATCAGCCACGTGAACAGTGCATGCTCAGTCACGTGATCTGGGCCTGCTGAGCTGCGTGATTACTGTCTGCTCATCTGCTTGACAATTGCCAGCTGAGCTGCACGATTCCTGCCTGTCATCTGCTTGACAATTGCCAGCTGTGCTGCGTAATTCCTGCCTGCTGCTCAGCTGCTTGATTATTGCCAGCTGAGCAGCATGATTCTCACACGTGAGTCTGCATGATTACGTGATCAGCGCATGATCAGTCACATGATCAGCGCCATTAAGTCACGTGATCACTACATGATAGTCATGTGATCAGTCCATGCTCAGTCATGTATCAGTGCATGATCAGCCACGTGATCAGTGCATGATCTGTCACAAGATTAGTGTATGATCATCCACGTGATCAGTGCACGGGCAGTCATGTGATCAGTGCATGATATAGACGTGAACAGTGCATGATCAGTCTCGTGATCAGTGCATGATAGCCACGTGATCAGTGCATGATCAGTCACCTGGATGGGTGTATGATCATTCACGTGACCTGTACATGGTAGCTACATGATCATTGCATGATCAGCCACGTGAGTAGTTCATGATAGCCACGTGATCACTGCATGATCAGTCACGTGATCAGTGCATGATCAGTCATGTGACCAGTACATGGTAGCTGCGTGATCATGGCATGATCAGCCACGTGAGCAGTGCATGATAGCCACGTGATCAGTGCATGATCAGACACGAGATCAGTGCATGATCAGTCACGTGATCAGTGCATGATCAGCCACGTGATCAGTGCATGATCTGTCACAAGATCAGTGTATGATCATCCACGTGATCAGTGCATGATCAGTCATGTGATCAGTGCATGATATAGACGTGATCAGTGCATGATCAGTCACGTGATCAGTGCATGATCAGCCACGTGATCAGTGCATGATCAGTCACGTGATCAGTGCATGATCAGTCACGTGACCAGTACATGGTAGCTACGTGATCATTGCATGATCAGCCACGTGATCAGTGCATGATAGCCACGTGATCAGTGCATGATCAGTCACGTGATCAGTGCATGATCAGTCATGTGACCAGTACATGGTAGCTGCGTGATCATGCATGATCAGCCACGTGATCAGTGCATGATAGCCACGTGATCAGTGCATGATCAGTCACGTGATCAGTGCATGATCAGTCACGTGATCAGTGCATGATCAGCCACGTGATCAGTGCATGATCAGTCACGTGATCAGTGCATGATCAGCCACGTGATCAGTGCATGATCAGCCACGTGATCAGTGCATGATCAGCCACGTGATCAGTGCATGATCAGCCACGTGATCAGTGCATGATCAGTCACGTGATCAGTGCATGATCAGTCACGTGATCAGTGCATGATAGCCACGTGATCAGTGCATGATCAGCCACGTGATCAGTGCATGATAGCCACGTGATCAGTGCATGATCAGCCACGTGATCAGTGCATGATCAGTCACGTGATACGTGATCAGTGCATGATGAGCCACGTGATCAGTGCATGATCAATTACGTGATCAGTGCATGATCAGTCACGTGACCAGTACATGGTTGCTACGTGATCGTGCATGATCAGCCACGTGAGCAGTGCATGATAGCCACGTGGTCAGTGCATGATCAGTCACGTGATCAGTACATGATCAGTCACGTGAACAGTGCATGATCATTTACGTGATCTTTGCATGATCAGTCACGTGACCAGTATATGGTTGCTACGTGATCATTCCATGACGAGCCACGTGAGCAGTGCATGATAGCCACGTGATGTG
Organism: Bos javanicus; assembly: GCF_032452875.1. Lineage (NCBI taxonomy): Eukaryota > Metazoa > Chordata > Mammalia > Artiodactyla > Bovidae > Bos > Bos javanicus. The sequence goes on along the minus strand of NW_026894740.1, from coordinate 3,448 downwards.
TGCATGAGTTACGTGAGCAGAGTATGATCAGCCACGTGATCAGTGCATGAGTGCCACGTGATCAGTGCATGATATGTCACGTGACAGGTGTGTGATCAGCCACGTGAACAGTGCATGTTCAGCCACGTGATCAGTGCATGATAGCCACGTGATCAGTGCATGATCAGTTACGTGAGCAGTGTATGATCAGCCACGTGATCAGTGCATGGTCAGACACGTGAACAGTGTATGATCAGCCACGTGATCAGTGCATGATATCAAGTGATCAGTGCATGATCATCACGTGATCAGTGTATGATCAGCCACGTGAACAGTGCATGCTCAGTCACGTGATCTGGGCCTGCTGAGCTGCGTGATTACTGTCTGCTCATCTGCTTGACAATTGCCAGCTGAGCTGCACGATTCCTGCCTGTCATCTGCTTGACAATTGCCAGCTGTGCTGCGTAATTCCTGCCTGCTCAGCTGCTTGATTATTGCCAGCTGAGCAGCATGATTCCTCACACCTGAGTTCCATGATTATTGCCTGCTGACTGTTTGATTCGCGCCTACTCAGCTCTTTGTTTATTGCCTCCAGAGGCACATGATCAGTGTATGATAGCAAACATGATCAGCGCATGATCAGTCACATGATCAGCGCCATTAAGTCACGTGATCACTACATGATAGTCATGTGATCAGTCCATGCTCAGTCACGTATCAGTGCATGATCAGCCACGTGATCAGTGCATGATCTGTCACAAGATTAGTGTATGATCATCCACGTGATCAGTGCACGGGCAGTCATGTGATCAGTGCATGATATAGACGTGAACAGTGCATGACCAGTCTCGTGATCAGTGCATGATAGCCACGTGATCAGTGCATGATCAGTCACCTGATGGGTGTATGATCATTCACGTGACCTGTACATGGTAGCTACATGATCATTGCATGATCAGCCACGTGAGTAGTGCATGATAGCCACGTGATCACTGCATGATCAGTCACGTGATCAGTGCATGATCAGTCATGTGACCAGTACATGGTAGCTGCGTGATCATGGCATGATCAGCCACGTGATCAGTGCATGATAGCCACGTGATCAGTGCATGATCAGACACGATCAGTGCATGATCAGTCACGTGATCAGTGCATGATCAGCCACGCGATCAGTGCATGATCAGCCACGTGATCAGTGCATGATCAGCCACGTGATCAGTGCATGATAGCCACGTGATCAGTGCATGATCAGTCACGTGATCAGTGCATGATCAGAAGTTATGATCAGTGCATGATCAGCCACGTGATCAGTGCATGATCAGCCACGTGATCAGTGCATGATCAATTACGTGATCAGTGCATGATCACATGATCAGTACATGGTAGCACGTGATCATTGATCAGCCACGTGATCAGTGCATGATAGCCACGTGATCAGTGCATGATAGCCACGTGATCAGTGCATGATCAGTCATGATACGCAGTGATCAGCCACATGATCAGTGCATGATAGCCACGTGATCAGTGCATGACAGCCACGTGATCAGTGCATGAGAGCCACGTGATCAGTGCATGATCAGTCACGTGACACATGTGTGATCAGCCACGTGATCAGTGCATGATCAGCCACGTGATCAGTGCATGATCAGTTACGTGATCAGTGCATGATCAGTCACGTGATCAGTGCATGGTCAGCACGTGATCAGTGCATGATCAGCCACGTGATCAGTGCATGATAGCCACGTGATCAGTGCATGATCAGTCACGTGATCAGTGCATGATCAGCCACGTGAACAGTGCATGCTCAGTCACGTGATCTGGGCCTGCTGAGCTGCGTGATTACTGTCTGCTCATCTGCTTGACAATTGCCAGCTGAGCTGCACGATTCCTGCCTGTCATCTGCTTGACAATTGCCAGCTGTGCTGCATTCCTGCCTGCTCAGCTGCTTGATTATTGCCAGCTGAGCAGCATGATTCCTCACACCTGAGTTCCATGATTATTGCCTGCTGACTGTTTGATTCGTGCCTACTCAGCTCTTTGTTTATTGCCTCCAGAGGCACATGATCAGTGTATGATAGCAAACATGATCAGCGCATGATCAGTCACATGATCAGCGCCATTAAGTCACGTGATCACTACATGATAGTCATGTGATCAGTCCATGCTCAGTCACGGTATCAGTGCATGATCAGCCACGTGATCAGTGCATGATCTGTCACAAGATTAGTGTATGATCATCCACGTGATCAGTGCATGGGCAGTCATGTGATCAGTGCATGATATAGACGTGAACAGTGCATGATCAGTCTCGTGATCAGTGCATGATAGCCACGTGATCAGTGCATGATCAGTCACCTGATGGGTGTATGATCATTCACGTGACCTGTACATGGTAGCTACATGATCATTGCATGATCAGCCACGTGAGTAGTGCATGATAGCCACGTGATCACTGCATGATCAGTCACGTGATCAGTGCATGATCAGTCATGTGACCAGTACATGGTAGCTGCGTGATCATGTGATGATCAGCCACGTGAGCAGTGCATGATAGCCACGTGATCAGTGCATGATCAGTCACGTGATCAGTGCATGATCAGTCACGTGATCAGTGCATGATCAGCCACGTGATCAGTGCATGATCAGCCACGTGATCAGTGCATGATCAGCCACGTGATCAGTGCATGATCAGTCACGTGATCAGTGCATGATCAGCCACGTGATCAGGCTGCGATCAGTGCATGATCAGCCACATGATCAGTGCATGATCAATTACGTGATCAGTGCATGATCAGTCACGTGACCAGTACATGGTAGCTACGTGATCATTGCATGATCAGCCACGGATCAGTGCATGATAGCCACGTGATCAGTGCATGATAGCCACGTGATCAGTGCATGATCAGTCATGTGATACGTGATCAGCCACATGATCAGTGCATGATATCCACGTGATCAGTGCATGATCACCACGTGATCAGTGCATGAGAGCCACGTGATCAGTGCATGATCAGTCACGTGATACATGTGTGATCAGCCACGTGATCAGTGCATGATGAGCCACGTGATCAGTGCAGGATCAATTACGTGATCAGTGCATGATCAGTCACGTGACCAGTACATGGTAGCCACGTGATCATTGCATGATCAGCCACGTGAGCAGAGCATGATAGCCACGTGATCAGTGCATGATCAGTCACGTGATCAGTGCATGATCAGTCACGTGAACAGTGCATGATCATTTACGTGATCAGTGCATGATCAGTCACGTACCAGTGCATGGTAGCTACGTGATCATTGCATGACAGCCACGTGATCAGTGCATGATAGCCACGTGATGTGCATGAGTTACGTGATCAGTGCATGATCAGCCACGTGATCAGTGCATGATAGCCATGATCAGTGCATGATCATCACGTGATCAGTGTATGATCAGCCACGTGAACAGTGCATGATCAGCCACGTGATC